>NC_064923.1:293955246-294258125 GCF_023897955.1 Schistocerca gregaria
TCTCAGGAATTTTCCATTTTCAAGGTTATTCAATATCTGGAATATCATTTGTTGATTTATCGATTGTTATTATATAGTCGGAGGGTTAGAATTATTCTCATATCCATTTAATTCTATTATTATCTACTACATACATTATCCGTTGCTTTCAGAGCTCCATATCCTTCCAGCTGCTAAGAATCCACGTTATGATACGTAGGAGAACAACAACGTTCATTCTTGTATCCCCTCATGAGTGGTCCCTACCTGATCTCCTATTGATACTGATTACCACTCCTTTATATATCAAGAGACAGAATTGTCCAACGTATCAATGAGCTCATCTACATATTACATATGTCGTGATTGAAATATTACTTCATACAATTTCACTTTCCAGTTTCTGAGTAATTACTCCGATAAAAATTGTGGTGTGTTGCTTATTGCGGCTGAAAGTGAAAAATAGGATATTTTGAAGAAGATGTACCATTAGTGGCACTTTGAAACGTTGAATAACTGCAGGAACCAACGAACTATCGACGATCTTTAGAATTGATTAGTAGTAGGCGTAGATAAAGTGTATTCGTGCTGAAGAAGTACAGGGCAGTTTCTCAGATGAATCTGATAATGAGAGTTACTAATGAGTTCTTTGGAACATGAGTTATGAATGAAGCTGCTAATGAAGAGCTTTCATAGCGGATCAAACATCAGCGTAAACAAAGCTAATTGGCTGTCTCGTGTCTGTCGAGGATTACGCTGTCTGTTTCAGAGTTTGCCAAAAGAGACTGAAGGCAACTAGGGACACGGCTGGGCTGTTAATCGCGTGTTCTTGTACAGCTGAGAGCTAGGCAAACTCAGATACAAGGAAACTATTGAATGTGGTAAAGGTCAGTAGCAAGCAAAGGTCCTTAGCTAACTAAAAATAATTTTTTCCGTTTACTTCAAGGGTGGGAATTGATGCTGAAGAGAGTGAACACCTCCTAGAGTAAAACGATTATCACGAGCTTTCCCTGTTGCTTTTGAATCATTCTGGTCCCGTCTTTACATCCCAGTTCTTCTTATTGGAGTCATTAATTTAATGACTAGCGTGAAGACCGTAAAGGTCAGATGTTTTTATCGTAAGTGATTTCACGGTTATGTTACCGTATTTACGTTGCATCTGTAATTGGTGCTGGTACACTCAATGCAAAATCAATATGTCGTACTAAAACGATGAGAACAAACGACTAAGGTTTTATCGAATAAACAGAAAGCTCCGTCCTTTCTCTGTACTAACTTAATGTCATCTTCGCTGAGGATACTGATCTTTTCGTATAGCAAGACACTGCCTGCTTCACTGAATCTGTTTCAGTGTACTCTTTACAGCCCAGTTGCCACCACACTGTACTTAGCAACACTTAAGTGGGTTACTGTCTCCTTGTATCTCATTCGAATGCCAAAACATCATTATCACTTTTCTCATGTACACCTAACCGATAACAGTAAACTCTGACAGACAAGCTACCTGTTGCTAGACTTCCTCCAACTTTTACATAAAGAACATTTGCACTCAACGCAAACAAAAAAAAACATTAATGTACAATAATAATAATAATAATAATATACTATCATATGTAATTTATGTGAGTATATGATATTTAGTGGCAACAGCCTTGCCGCAATGCTGACACCAGTTCTCGTTAGATCACCGAAGTTAGGCGCTGTCGGGCATGGCTGACACTCGAATGAGTTACCATCAATGTCTGCCGAGCGCTGTTGGCAAGCAGGTTTCACTCAGCCCTTGTGAGGACAATTGAGGAGCTACTTGATTTGATTGAGAAGGAGTGCCTCCGGTAACGAAAACCGAAGCGACCGGGAGAGCGGCCCCTACATATCCGCACTCAGTGACGACTGTCGGCTGAATATGACACGGCGGTCGGTCGTAACATTGAGCCTTCCGAGGCCTGTTCAGACGGAGTTACTTATATAAAATTTATTAATCGGTGGCTGAATTTAAAGCATTAATGTTACGTATATTTTCATTATTATTCATATACTGTGTATTCAGTAAAAGTTAACATAACGTCAAAATTAAGTTACAAATATTAGCGTTACTGCTTGTGCTCTAACATATATCAACCGTGTAAAATATGTAAACTGTTTTCGAAATTTCTCACAAGTGACATCAATTTAACTGATACACGTTTTCATGTTTATCTGTAGTATTTAAAACTTGCAGAATTCTCGGTTGTCTGTTGGTGTCACGTCGTAAGTTTTCCCGTTATTTCAAAAAACAGACTTGTTGCCATATTTAGGTGGTTCCTGATGACTGTCGGTCCGCCGTTGTCGGCGTCGTGTATACGTTGGCAGTTAGCCCTCCACTCCTGACGGTATCTGTGCAGCCAACGCAGAATGTGGTGGCAGTGGTGGGGATGACCTCACCCGGCTACGAGCTCCCCAGTGTCACCGGTACCGTCGTTGTGTGTGGATCTCACTGTATGGGAACAGCTTTGTTTTGCTAGGACCAGCGTCGGGTTCTACGTCCGATTCAGCAGCTCGGGTTAGCCGCGCGGTTTGGAGCACCTTGCCACGTTTCGCGCGGTTCGCCCCGTTGGAGGTTCGAGTCGTCCTACGGCGATGGATGAGTGTGTGATGTCCTTAGCGTAAGTTAGATTGAGTAGTGTGTAAGCCTAGGGATGATAGTCTCAGCATTTTGGTCCCATAGGAACGTACCACAAATTTCCAATTTTGTACGTCCGACTCAACTATAGGCCGCTTTGTGTATTAATTATACCGCCTCGACCCCGCATTTCAATATTCCTTTTTATCGCGCAATTCCAGAAGGAGAAAGACTGCCTAAGTATTTTGATTTTGTTATAATCAATATTAGGACCGGATTCATAGTCGGTGTCAAGGCGTGTTTGGTGGTCTGTCGTAATTCAAAGTGGCGTCTGCGTTAACGCACTTCTTCTCTGCGGTGCATACCGTTTCTCCAACATATACATTGGCGCACTAACAGGGGATTATCTAGTAGTGTCAAAGTCTCGGGGCGAGGGAGGGGGGAAGAAGGGGGAAGGGGAAGGAGGGGAGGGGGACGAAATACACATTTAACATCGTATCACTACAAGATGCTGCCGGCCGTTCTGGAAGTATTGACGACAAACGGGAAGCACGCTAGTGACTTCTGCTCCTCTTCTTCTTTCTGCTAGCCGGCCGTTGTGGTGGAGCGATTCTAGGCGCTTCACTCTGGAACCGGGCGACCGCTACGGTCACACGTTCGAATGCTGCATCGGCCTTGGATGAGTGTGATGCCCTTAGGTTAGTTGAGTTTAAGTAGTTCTAGGTTCTAGGGGACTGATGACCTCAGATGTTAAGTCCCATAGTGCTCAGAGCCATTTGAGCATTTTTTTCTTTCTGCTATTGTGTAGTCACAGCCAGTACAAACACACGCCCTATCTTCTTGATGCTGCAGCCATTTCTTCGGAATTTGGTGCTCCAGCTCAATTGGAATGCTGTCTTGTTTGCCGATGGATCGCACCCTGTCAATCCGTGTGCATGAAACGCCTTCCCGTTAACAGAAGCGATTGTTGGAGTTATGTAGCTATACACTGAGGTGACAAAAGCGGTCGGATACCTCCTAACACAGTGTCAGACTTCCTTTCGCCCGGCATAGTGCAACAACTCGACGTGGTATGAACTCAAGAAGTCGCCGAAAGTCCTGGCAGAAATATTGATGCTGCCTCTACAGCTGTCCATAATCACGAAAGTATCTCCGACGTAGGATTTTCTGCCCGAATTGACCTCTTGATTATGTCTCTTACATGTTCGATGGGATTCATGTCAAGTTCTGGAATGTCCAGAATGTTCTTCAAACCAATCGCGAACAATTGTGGCTCGGTGACATGGTGTATTGCTATCCATAAAAATTCCTTGGTTGCTTGGGAATATGAAGTCCATGAATGTTTGCAAGTCGTCTCCAAGTATCCGAACATAACCGTTTCCAGTCAATGACCGGTTTAGTTGGACCTGAGGAGCTAGTCAATTCCATGTAAACACAGCCCAATACGGCGCCACGACCTGCTTGCACAGTGCCTTGTTGATAACTTGGGCCCATGGCTTCGGTGAGGTTTTCGCCACACTCAAACCCTACCATCAACTGAAATCGAGACTTATCTGACTACGCCACTGTTCTGAGCTCAACCGAAATGGTCACGAATCCACGAGAGGCGCTGCAGGTGACGCTGTGCTGTTAGCAAGGGCACTGCCAAAACCCATAAACGTCAAATTTTGCCGCACTGTGCTAGTGGATACATTCGTCGTACGTGCCCCATTTATTCCTGCTGTTATTTCACTTAGTATTACTTGTCCGTTAGCACTGTCAACTCTAAGCAAACACCACTGCTCTTGGTCGTTAAGTGCAGGCCGTCGGCTGCTGCGTTGTCCGTGGTGAGAGGTAACGCCTGAAATCAAGTATTCTCGACTCACTCTTGACACTGTGATTCTCTGAATACCGAATTCCCAAAAGATTTCCGAAATGAAATGTTGCATGTGGCTAGCTCTAACCACCATTCCTTGTTCATAGTCTCTTAATTCACGTTTTGCGGCCACACTCACATCGGAAAACTTTTCACATGGATCACCTGAGTTCAAATGGCAGATCTACCAACGCATTGTCCTTTTATACCTTGTGTATGCGATAGTACCGCCTTCTCTTCATTTCAGCAAAGTGAAGCAATGTGGAAATAAGACGAACGTATCCGTTAGGACTCTGCGGCGAAATTTGGTGTTAATGGTGTTAATGCATTACGGTAGCAGACAAGCGAAGCTATTGCCTTTGGTAACACTATGCCGTCCGGTGACACCACAGTGGTGTAGTGCGTGAAGTAGCGGTCAACGGCCGGCGACACCACAGTGGTGTCGTCTGCATAGTATCGCTCAGTGGCCGGCGACACCACAGTGGTGTCGTGAGCTTATATCGCGCAGTGCCCAGCGACAGCACTGTAGTATCTTTTCCATTCTGTTGGTATTTTGTTTAGGTAACAAGTTACGCACGCCAACAGGTTTATTGTTTTTATAAGTACTTGTGCCCATTCATCATGGCAGACGGAAGAGACAATAGGATTGTTTACTATGAATGCGAGCGCTTCTTGTCTGACGATCCGGACGACTTCGCTGATTGGGAAGAAGACACTGGATACCAAAAAAATGAAAGTGAAGCAGAATCGTAGGAAGATAGTGAAATAAGCCCTAGAAGAACTCGGTGAACGCTACGGTTGCCTACTGATTCTGCTGAATCAGATGAAGAAGACAGTGCACAGTTGTCAGACTTTGATTTAGCGAGGACCAATAATAAACTTGAAGGATTCCCAGGTCCAAACATTTATCCCAAGATGACAGAGCGCCGAGGATATCGTAGAATTATATATTGAGAACGATATATTTCAATATATTACCAACTCAACCAACAAGTACTACAGTCAAAATTGCAATAGAAGGAAACTGGATTTAAAAAAAAATTCGAAATTTGTTGACGTTACGGGACTCGAACTTAGAAAATCGTTCAGGCTTGCTGTCCTTATGGGAATTGTAAACAAAACAAGGATCGAAGATAATTGGTCATTTAATCCGTTGATAAATGCACCGATATTTCGCAAAACGATGTCCCACAACCTATTCGGACAAATTTATCACTTTTACATTTTTCCGACAGCAACAGTCAACCCGATGTTGCCGACCAGCTTATCAAAGTGCAATTCGTAATTGATTATTTTTCCAAACAGTTCAAAGAAACGTTTAAACCAAGTCAAAACATCTCAACTCATGAAGGAATGATACCGTGGTGTGGACGGTTAAATTTTAAAGTTAATCCTTCGAAAATTACGAAATATGGCATACTCATTCGGATGCTGTGTGATTCGAGTACGGGATATACATTTACTCATTCAAGATACAGGGTGTTACGAAAAGGTACGGCCAAACTTTCAGGAAACATTCCTCACACACAAAGAAAGAAAATATGTTATGTGGACATGTGTCCGGAAAAGCTTACTTTCCCTGTTACAGCTCATTTTATTACTTCTCTTCAGATCACATTAATCATGGAATGGAAGCACACAGCAACAGAACTTACCAGCGTGACTTCAAACACTTTGTTACAGGAAATGTTCAAAATGTCCTCTGTTAGCGAGGATACATGCATCCACCCTCCGTCGCATGGAATCCCTGATGCGCTGATGCAGTCCTGGAGAATGGCGTATTGTATCACAGCCGTCCACAATACGAGCACGAAGAGTCTCTACATTTGGTACCGGGGTTTGCGTAGACAAGAGCTTTCAAATGCCCCCATAAACGAAAGTCAAGAGGGTTGAGGTCAGGAGAGCGTGGAGGCCATGGAATTGGTCCGCCTCTACCAATCCCTACCAATCCATCGGTCACCGGATCTGTTGTTGAGAAGCGTACGAACACTTAGTCTGAAATGTGCAGGAGCCTCCATCGTGCATGAACCGCATGTTGTGTCGTACTTGTAAATGCACATGTTCTAACAGCACAGGTAGAGTATCCCGTATGAAATCATGATAACGTGCTCCATTGAGCGTAGGTGGAAGAATATACTGACGAAATTAAAATAAGCTCTAACATGGAAGTTAAGCGTTTCCGGGCACATGTCCACATAACATCTTTTCTTTATT
Organism: Schistocerca gregaria; assembly: GCF_023897955.1. Lineage (NCBI taxonomy): Eukaryota > Metazoa > Arthropoda > Insecta > Orthoptera > Acrididae > Schistocerca > Schistocerca gregaria. The sequence goes on from NC_064923.1 coordinate 293,961,894, forward strand.
CGTGTGTGAGGAGTGTTTCCTGAAAGTTTGGCCGTACATTTTTGTAACACCCTGTATATTCCGGCGCTGGACAGCCTTTAGCAAAAACAATGATGGAACTAATGACACCTTCTGATGGAAAGTGGCATCACCTCTGCATGGAAAATTATTATAACTGTGTAGAACTTGCAGAAAAGTTACTTGAAAAGAAAATTCGAGTTTGTGGATCGATACGGGAAAATGGAGAATTTTCGGAAAGTTAAAGCGCGCAAAAGTCAATGGGCTTGTTGCTTGTCATCAACGGAAAGGTGACAAGCGGCCGGCTACAAGCCAAGTAATCCGAATTAGCGCTGCCGTCGCCAAGCGAATAAATCTGTACGAGACGTGCGGATGACAAAGTGTTAACAGCACGACATCGCTTGCAGTGCCCCTCCTGGGCTCGTGACCACATCAGTTGCATCCTAAACGACTGGAAAACAGTGGCCTGGTTAGATGAGTCCAGAATTCACTTGTAATTTCAGTGCACCACAGACCCCACGAAGCCAAATTGCCAACGAGGTGATGTCCAAGCAGGTAGTCCTCTGGTACAACAGAAACAATCACTGACTGAAAATGAATATGTTCGGCTACTTCAAGATCAATTGCAGCCATTCATGTCCTTCATGTTCGCTAACAACGACGAAATTTTTGTGGATAACAGCGCACCAGCTTTGTCACAGGTCCACAGTTGTTTGCGACTGGTTTTAAAACAGTCTTGACAGATCGAGCGAATGATTTGGCCACCCAGATCGCCCTACGTGAATCCCATCGAACATTTATGGGACACAATCGCAAAGTCAGTTCGTGAACAAAATACTGCACAGGTAACAGTTTCAAGTTATGAACTGATTTTGAGGCAGCATGGCTCAATATTTATGCAGTTGACGTACAACGGTTTTTTGATTCTACGCCACGTAGAGCTGCTGCATTGCCAGACACGATGTTAGGAGGTATACCATGACTTTTGCCACCCCACTGAAAGATGATAGCTGAGCTCTCGATAGGCTGAATTGGCTGTCACAATGTTCTACTTCGGTTAGACATTTCGCAAATCAGATACGAGGGTTATTCGGAAAGTAAGGAATGATCGGTCGCGAAATGGAAAATACAGTGAAAATATGATGAAGCTTTGCACAGATACGATGGGCACTGTGTCTAGTACGCCGTCGATCTCACCATAGGGCTCTTTTCAGTACTGAGCTCACAGTGAGAACGTAAAGATGGCTAGAAATAAGTCTCCCGTCAAGTATGAGGGCCTGGCGAAATACACTCCTGGAAATTGAAATAAGAACACCGTGAATTCATTGTCCCAGGAAGGGGAAACTTTATTGACACATTCCTGGGGTCAGATACATCACATGATCACACTGACAGAACCACAGGCACATAGACACAGGCAACAGAGCATGCACAATGTCGGCCCTAGTACAGTGTATATCCACCTTCCGCAGCAATGCAGGCTGCTATTCTCCCATGGAGACGATCGTAGAGATGCTGCATGTAGTCCTGTGGAACGGCTTGCCATGCCATTTCCACCTGGCGCCTCAGTTGGACCAACGTTCGTGCTGGACGTGCAGACCGCGTGAGACGACGCTTCATCCAGTCCCAAACATGCTCAATGGGGGACAGATCCGGAGATCTTGCTGGCCAGGGTAGTTGACTTACACCTTCTAGAGCACGTTGGGTGGCACGGGATACATGCGGACGTGCATTGTCCTGTTGGAACAGCAAGTTCCCTTGCCGGTCTAGGAATGGTAGAACGATGCGTTCGATGACGGTTTGGATGTACCGTGCACTATTCAGTATCCCCTCGACGATCACCAGAGGTGTATGGCCAGTGTAGGAGATCGCTCCCCACACTATGATGCCGGGTGTTGGCCCTGTGTGCCTCGGTCGTATGCAGTCCTGATTGTGGCGCTCACCTGCACGGCGCCAAACACGCATACGACCATCATTGGCACCAAGGCAGAAGCGACTCTCATCGCTGAAGACGACACGTCTCCATTCGTCCCTCCATTCACGCCTGTCGCGACACCGCTGGAGGCGGGCTGCACGATGTTGGGGCGTGAGCGGAAGACGGCCTAACGGTGTGCGGGACCGTAGCCCAGCTTCATGGAGACGGTTGCGAATGGTCCTTGCCGATACGTCAGGAGCAACAGTGTCCCTAATTTGCTGGGAAGTGGCGGTGCGGTCCCCTACGGCACTGCGTAGGATCCTACGGTCTTGGCGTGCATCCGTGCGTCGCTGCGGTCCGGTCCCAGGTCGACGGGCACGTGCACCTTCCGCCGACCACTGGCGACAACATCGATGTACTGTAAAGACCTCACGCCCCACGTGTTGAGCAATACGGCGGTACGTCCACCCGGCCTCCCGCATGCCCACTGTACGCCCTCGCTCGAAGTCCGTCAACTGCACATACGGTTCACGTCCACGCTGTCGCGGCATGCTACCAGTGTTAAAGACTGCGATGGAGCTCCGTATGCCACGGCAAACTGGCTGACACTGACGGCGGCGGTGCACAAATGCTGCGCAGCTAGCGCCATTCGACGGCCAACACCGCGTTTCCTCGTATGTCCGCTGTGTCGTGCGTGTGATCGTTGCTTCTATAGCCCTCTCGCAGTGTCCGGAGCAAGTATGGTGGGTGTGACACACCGGTGTCAATGTGTTCTTTTTTCCATTTCAAGGAGTGTATTTCGCCTGGAGCTATACAATCCAAATACCATAATTTTTATACGGTTCGTCCTACATGACAATTCTCGGCCGCACTCTGCAGATGCAACGAAGATGCTCCTCCACCGTTTTCGATGAGAAGTGATTGATCACCCACAATACAGTCCGTAACTGGCTACTACTCAGGTTCATCTCTGCTCAAATGAACCGCTGGCTATGAGGGCAACATTTTGACACAGACAACAAGCTGCAGTCCAGAGTAGAAAATTGTCGAAAAACACTGTCAGCTGTCTTCGATAACGAGGGAATTGAAAAGTTGGTACAACGCTACGACAGATGTCTTAAGTCTGAGCGGCGACTGTGTAGAGAAGTAGCTGGAAGGTCTAGCTTACTGTTGCAAGTAAAACAGTTTTGATTTTCACTGTGGTTTCCATTTAGTGACATATCGCTACTTGCTTTCCAAATAGCCCTCGTAGTATCCGCATAGACTCTAACATGTTAATGGAAACTCGCTAAACGGGAATGATATGGTAAAAGACGGCCGTAGCATACGAGCCGTGGTTGTTGGTTCTCACAAATTGGAGTAAAAGGGGATAATAAATCTCATTAAATGAAAGAGCAGTTCAAATTAACCCCAGTTTATTATAATATTCTCTGTCACACATGAACACTTGGGACCGATGATCTCGCTGTCTGGTCTCCTTCCCCAAACAACCCAACCCATGACAGAATAATATTGTGATCGTTAAAGATCAGAGAACCCACGAAAAGACAAGCCAATGGGGGCATATGACTACCAGATGCTAATAACTTAGCTGTACTGGGCATGGATAAGCCTACGCTCACTAAAGAGCAGTAATTACAGAAATCACGGAACCTACTCAACCGAAAATACCCCTACAAACAGTTAATAACTCTCACTTCCCCACTTGCCCAGGCTTAGAGTTCTCACAGTACTCTGCACACTGGAAAGTGGGAAGCCGCGTGTGTTGTGTTTTCAACGACGTATCGGCCACTGAATGTTGTAGCATTGCTATCAAAAACTATCTCGTACTTACGTCTTTGCCTCGAATGTACCCTACTGTCGCTTAAACTCGAACGTCCTCTACTGAGTCTCAACTTCGACTTTCCTCTCAACAGAATTTCCCGCTCTTTGCTGCCTGCAAATTCTGTGAAATTTTCTTTCGCCAATGCAAAAGCTCCGCTAAGCTCTGGGCATTGATTTTATAATGAAAACTGTTCCCGCTATTTTCTAAACGTGCGGCTATTGACCTCGCTCAAAGTCAGCGCACTGCTGCTACAATGAGCCGGAACTTCCAAGCGAAACACAGGTGCAGCCGCTCCCACGATACAATACAGATTGATATCTACAACCGGGCACCCACTCCGCTGTCTTCTAGGAAACGGGCAGTTGGATAAAAGTACATTCATTCAGCCTGTGCTTCGATCGGATGGCTCAAATCGTAAAACGGCAACATTCTGCACTGGGCTGTGTTTTCTTCATAGCTCATTATATAATTTCTTTAGTTAAAACTCGGACTCCATACCTCTGAGAACGTGACTAGAGAAAAAGCGTGTGAACCCGACACCAACCCGCCTGCCACGAGAATGCTTGGGCCGTGGCTTCTTTAGGCGAGCGTATCCCATGCGTCACCTTGGCCGGCCACGCTACAGTGCAGGCACTGCGTCACAGTTAGGTCACTGTCCTACACCTCCGCTCTCCTCTCGGTTAGTGATGACTAAGCAAAATCGTGAAGCTATAGAAATATGTAACACACAAACTGCCACCAGATTAGAGTAAATAGTTAGACAGATGTTACTGGTTTAATCCTTGCTATCCGTGTTCTTACTCGCAATCATCTTATCGTATTTATTAACTGGCAGGGGAATGACAGCATATCTAACGCTCAGTTTCCATTCGTTTACGGCTTTCCCCCAATCGGTGATTCGCTACCACACAGTCGAGTGCTTCATTCCTCAAAATTATGGGTGATTGAGACCTATCGGTCCGTTCTATGGTTTTACATCTTTGCCTCCTGGCTTGATCCGTTATTTTCTAGTCGGCGCGTGGTGCTTTGGAAGCTTGTTAGTTGAGCCTTTGATTATAGTTACTTGGATCAGATTGTTGACCACATCGGCGATCGGCAGGTCGCAGTCAGCGAGAGAGAGACAAGACATCTGACGTACGGTGAGCTGTTCAGAAAGCTTACGTCCGTACGGTTGTCTAAACGGCCAGTGTTCGATAGAGTGGTGTTGGTTGGCAATGCTTGGGCCCAATGTTTACGCTTCGGGTTTATACTGGATCAACCGGGCGTAGATGCTGATGTGTGTGTTGCTCATTTTCTGGTGCCGATTGTTCTGCCCTTTTTGGGTAAGTTACTTGTTACTTCTACGACCCGTGTACACGTGTTGAAGTATCTCCCGCCGCCCTGGACTGCGTGTGGTTCTCCATCGCTCTATCTCAGGCGTTAAATTCACCCTTTGGTGCGTCTCTTTGATATTATCTGAGTGTCATACTGGTATGTTTTAAAATTTCTTTTAATTGCAATTTGTTCAATGTCTTCTTCGTTTGTCAGTTGCGCCTAAAATTGTCGTACTTTCTAGGCCGCCAAGTGTGCTAATGACCACTGAGGTCGATATTGAGTCTTATTTTCGTTGAAAGTTGTTGCTTTCTTGACATGTTGGGTTGTTTGGGGGAGGAGACCAGAAAGCGAGGTCATCGGTCTGATTAGGGAAGGACGAGGAAGGAAATCGGCCGGGCCCTTTCAGAGGCACCATCCCGCCATTTGCCTGGAGCGATTTAGGGAAATCAAGGAAAACCTGAATCAGGATGGCCAGACGCGGGATTGAACCTGGCTGATGTAGCGACTATAAAATTGCCTGCGGCTGTGCTAGACAAACACATGCCGCCCAGTGAATCTTGGCTCATTTGGGTAATTAAGTTATATAACTCTGGTTATATTTATTAATGTATTTATTTATTGTTTTAAATATAATTACTGTTGTAGGTGTTCGAGTGTTAGCCCTTAAGATTTGCCTCTGACCTTGGATGCCACTTAATTTAGTATGTCCGAGTGCCGTGTGATTTCCTGATTATTACATTAACTTGTTATATTTTATTGTAAGATTAACGGGTTAATCCTTTCAGTATTATTGTAAAATTCTTGTTATACATACGGCAAGGGCTTTGGGCCACGCTCACGTTGAGTTTCTTGTCCTGGTCTGAGCTTTTTCGAACGTTCTATGATAAATATGCATGAATTATATGTTTACTTGTTTTCTCTCGGCCTTCCGAGCTGTTCGTAGCGTTTGGAGGCGCTGCCCCGGAGTGTTATTTGTCACCCGCCGGTTTGTCGGGCGTAGCCCGTCCGCGTCGGCTGTGTTACGTGCGCGCGGGCGCCGCGCCGCTTCCCATCTCGCCGTAGCCTCCCAGATGTTACGGCCTCCTGGCTTCCTACGGCATTCAGCTGAGTTTCTATCTAGTAGCAAGCGGGCGCTAATTCAACCAGTAAACCATCTTATCCAGACCTGACCTGACGTACCAGCTCCTTTCACGTTTTCCGTGTTGGAAGTTTGACGTAACACTTTTAATATTGGTGTAATATTCAATTTGTTAAATAGTATTTTACTATTTTTTTTCAACGTCAGTATCTTAAATATGTCCAAGGAGCTTCTCTGATTGATCACATGTTCGATTTTGGTGTTGATACCATACTTGTGTAAATTTCTGCTAGTACACATTTGTAAGTTATGTGCATCAATGTCAAGCACCCCTTTCGCCAGCTAAATATTGGAATTGCAATCTGTAGCATCATTGCTCTCATTGTTTGCCCAGTGCTAAGTGCATTTTTGAGACATACTTGATTGTACTATTTGGTTGTCAGTGTTTTTTAATTTGGTGCATTTAACTCGTTTAAACTAATTGAATAATCATATATTAGTTCAATTGAAAGAATTTAGGAATAATTACCTTAATAATGTGTATTTTATTAGTATTTTTGGTACCTGTGCAACAAAAAATTGTTGTTTTGTTAAGTGACAATGACTTATGATAAATGGCCTGCGTCTTTCCCATTCCCCTTTTGTTATTTTCTCACCCTGGTGCGTCTATTGACATTTCAGTGATGTTTGATGCTAGTGGACTTACATGGAGACATTTTGCACAGTGACAGTATCTTTACCCATTTTAGTCTACTTTTTATGCTCTCGTTGCTTCGTCCAACATGCGTTGTTTCGCTTTCAAGGCAGCAGAATCTCTTCACTTCGTCTACTCGTGATCTCCAGTCCTGGTGTTAAGTTTCTCGCTGTTCTCATTATATTTCTCTTTTTCCGGTGAACTTTCAATCCACGGTAGGTACTCATTACACTGATCACTCCACTTAACAGGTACTTATCACTCCATTTAACACGTCCAACAGTTTTTCGTCATTCTCACTGACGATGGCAGTGGCATCGTCGATTCTTATCACTGATATCCGTCCATCCCTAATTATACTCGTCAATCTATCTTTTATTTCCAGCACTGCTTCTTCGGTGTTCAGACAGAATAGGTAGATTGATTAAAGCACAATCTGCAACCATTCCTAATCTGGAGACTCCTGTCTTTGTCTTCCATTCTTATTTTTTCCTCTTGGTTCTTGTACATGTTGTGTATTACTCGCCCTGCGTAGTAGCTAAGGCTTATTTTCTTAGGTTTTGGATCATATTGCACCATTTTACATTTTCGAACGCCTTTTATAGGCCGAAAAATCTTTGGACGCATCTTGACTTTTCTAGTCGTGCTGCCGCTATACAGAGTGAGGCAGCTAAGTCTTAACACCCCTTGTATCTCACCAACCGTAATAGATACAAAGAAGCCGTTTAGACAGTGAATTGCAGAGACAAGGGCTACTTGAATACATCAGATTTCATGTTTGTGCTACTTTTATTACAGAGATATGAGGCTATCTTCGGTTTCTTTAAATGGAATGCTATGTTAAATTTTAGCGTAACATGATGTGCTTAAAAGATGGCTGAAAATATGTGTATGTCATAATATTTACGCTAATAGTTTTTGAGACACAGATATGTTCTTGTTTCGTGTTCGTCCTTGGAAGCGGCGTTGTCCAATGCGACCTTTCCTTTTGTGTGGTGTACATGGTAAACGTCGTGAGTCCGTCCTTACACAAACACGCCCATTTACCCGACAATAGTAATACATACTGCGATATTTTGCGCAAAAATTAACTGATGATGTCGTTCAAATATTATTTGACAACTGTGATACCAAAATAGCAGACAACATACAGTATTAAAATACTATAAGATGTTAATACATTTTAAGTAACAGAAACACAAATGTAAAAGAGGAGGCCCTTATTGGTCACAATTATTTCGTAAATCTTTGCTTTTTATTTGATCACAATACGAAGCCAATACCCACAAAGATGCAAAATACATACTGTACATGATAGAAAACGTTAGTGAAGCATATGCTCAAAATGCTTCCCGTCTGCTGCAATGCACATTTGTAGTCGCCGTTCGAATGATTTGTGAACGGCTGCGAGGGTGTCATGTGAGATATCAGCGCACACTTCGATGGTACGTTGCTTCATATCGCCTGGCGTGGTTCGTATTTGAGCATACACTTTATGTTTGATTGCTCCCCACACAAAAAAATCAAGAGGGGTCAAATCAGGAAGCTGGGCTGGCCACTTCAGCATGTTGTCCTATTCAACAATCCGGGAACTTTTCATTTAACAGCTCTGTAGCCACACGGGAAGAGTGAGCAGGACATCCGTCATGTTGGTACCACATGCACTGACCCGTAGTTAGTGATAGCTCTTCCACAAAATGGGCAGAACGTTTCGCAGGAACAGTGCATAGTTATTGCCATTTAGTAGACCCGGAATGACGTACGGCCCGACAATGACATTTCCGACGATGCCTCACAACACATTAACACTCCACGATTGCTGATGCTGTTCCTGCCGAAGCCAATAAGGGTTCTCTATTGACCGGCAATGCATATTATGCAAATTCACATTACAGTGGTTGGTGAAAGTCGCTTCTTCAGTAAAAAACACCCGTAGAAAAAAAGTTGGATCATCTTGTAGGCACTGCAGAGCAAACCGGCGAAATTCCGGGCGCCGTTCGAAATCCACACCGGAGAGTACTTGATGTAATGAGAGATGAAATGGGTGAAATATATGCCAGTGCAAAATGCGTAGAACACTTCTCTGAGTTTTATATCACATTCCGAGGCGATACGTCGCGACGAAACAGTAGGGTCGTTATGCGCCAACGCTAGAACGCCCTCTATGTATCTTGCCAGTTGCAGTTTTCTGCCTTGTCCTCTGTATGGCGTTCCATGATCCCGATTCAAGTAGTTTCTTGCAAACACGTGCAAGAAGCTGGCGCGTAGGACTCTCACGATCAGGATATAGCTCTCCATATCGCTCTATTGCTCTAACAGCATTTCTTCTGCTTTCACCATACACTAGAAGCATATTTAACTTTCCTTCGTTGGTGTACATGTCTGCTCCAAGGAACTGTGACGGAAATGCCATGTCTCAGTACCCCAGCAGCACATTTCTCTCTAACCACCTCGTGCGTCACCTTGGGGCGTTATCGAGAAGCAGGAAAACAATGCCTTTCCTGTTCAGTTCCTCAATGGTCAACAGGATAGGTCGCAGTGGGCAATGCCGCTTCGAAGGACGAATACGATACGGGAACACATAGGTGTTTCAAAAACTATTCGCCTAAATATTATGATATAGACGTATTTGAAAACGTCTTTTTGAGTCCATCATGTAGCGCTAAAATTTAACATAGGGTTCCATTTTTAAAAAAAACCAAAGACGGCCCCATACTCTGTAATGAAAAAAGCATAAACATGAAATGTAATTCAAGTAACCTCTGTCCCTGCAATTCACTGTCCAAACGGCATCTTTGTATCTATTACGTTTGGGGAGATACAAGGGGTGTTATGACTTAGCTGCCTCACCCTGTATAAACTGCAGGACTAAAGTCAAATGGATCGTCATCTAATAGATCCTTAATTTTCTTTTCCATTCTTCTCTATAGCACTCTTAATAGCAACATAAAAGTTAACGGGCAACTGCATTGAGTTAAGGAATAATTTTTTTGATGCGACTGAGTCGATCGTTGTGTAGCCAAACGTGGTGTGATGTAATTCTGACAATGCAGTACAAAAGCTTACGTATGAATGCTAGTACCCGGCTTGATAATAATCTACTTTATTTTGTACTTGAGCGTGAATTTAGAAGGCTGAACAACGCCGACTAATATATAGGCTCTCGTAGTGATGATTGGAGACAAGTAACTCTGCTATTTAGCTACAGATGACTTGACCTTCGTGCACGTATATGCTTCCAGCGTGACGAAATGCGAGCTCACTCTACACGCCTTTCTCGTGAACACGTTCACTGTAAAGTAGATAAGAAAGCCTATCCCACGATTTAATTGATCTGACTTCTGTCGATAGCTTCTTTTTAGGATAATGCCAAAGTCTTGCGTGCGAGATTCCTGTCGAGAATGAAGAGAATCTCCTGTCAACAATTCTCGCTGTCTGCGACTATTATTCCAACATCTCAGTTGTTCGACTGTATACAGCGAAAATTCTTATTTCCATATCATGCCTGTTCATAATCTGCGGAATGGCGCTTTGAGGAACATTTGAACAAGTTGTTCTTATAATGAAAATTAATACAAAAACATATTCTATTAAATGGGGAATACAGTTACCAGTAAAATTTATATTTATTTTCTGTTTAACCTAAATGTATGTGTTTCCTGTACATGCTGCATATGTATATACAGTAAAACAGTGCATAAAGTTGAAACCACAGTATTTATGTAGATTCACTAGGGCATTATAGCATTAAACAATATATATTACTGTATGTATACACATCTGAATATGAGCAGAATATGCTGGAACAAACAATGTATTTACCTTAATAGTCATAATATATGTAGCAGTTCATGACATCCATTCTTACAAGTTTCAAAACTCCGCCCTCTCTCTCCCCACATCCACCACTGCTGGCGCTGTTCACATCCAGCTGCCCAACGCTACAATGGCAGATAACAATGCAAACTAGCCACAGACTGCTCACAGCACAGCCAGTGATTTTTCATACAGAGCGCTATGTGGCGTTACCAATAAGAAAACCTGAACAGCCTACTTACATAGCCCCTATGCTCCCCACAAAAAATTTTACAAATTGTTTTGGGCAGTGGCCAATACAGATTTGAAAATTTTTTTCATAATTACAATAACAAAGAAATGAAATGCACACACTTATCGATACAATGTTGGTCAAAAGCTAAAATTTTCTCACAGTCCATAAAGACAGAGCTGGTCGTGCATCACAGTAAAATTGCAGTGTTTTTCTCAAAGTCTGAGCAGCAAAAGAAATGCACACAGAGGTAGTGGATTTCCATGCAGTCTTGACGGAGTAGTGTTGTCCTTCCAACGGAAAGACAGTGCTGACTCTTGATATGCAGACAGGTAATGGGCCACAACAGAGCATACCCACAGCTGAGTCAGTCGAAGTTTTGAAGAATATTGGTAGGTAGGTCATCACAGAGCAGACCACTGTAGTCTTGTTAGAGATTACGGTATTGGTGGGCAACCAGAGGTGCAGACCCACTGCAGTCCTTCTGGAAATAATGGTATTGGTGGGCCATCGAAGGTGCAGACCCACTGCAGTCCTCGTAGAGATGGCTAGCAGCCAACTGTTGCGACTGTGCAGGTGCACAATCACCATCGAAGAGTCTTGTGGACAATATGGCAAGTCCATAAACCATCACTTATCCACTCACAAAGAATTTGTTGGAAATGTCCTTAGAACCAGCAATACTGTTATCCAGTCCCTTGCTGAATTATTAACACACGTGCAAACACTATCAGTCCCTACTTCTCACATATTGTCCATATACTATGACCAACAGAAACGTGTGCAGTGAAATGTAATTTACAAGTTACTTAATTTGATGAACTGGTGTCAATTACAATTTTATAACATGAGAATGCAATAACAAAGGTACAAAATATATCATTAAAGAACATAATAGTACAGATAACATTTGCAGTAATACAAGCTTTACAAAAGAATCGAAATAACAAATACATCAGTGTTACAAAAATTATCATATATGTAGATACATAAAAGATCAGAATAACTTTTGAAACACCAACTTCACACATGAGGATTAGAACAAAACAGAATAAATAATGTGTAAACATCTTTAGAAAGTAAATAACATGTTATTAATGCAAATTATATTTGAGGAATCTAGCTTGGTATTAGAAGATAAAAAATTCTATGAAAGAGTACACAGAGACAGGAAGAAAATTAATACACAAGGGTACACAAACACATAGTGGGAATACACAAAAGGAAAGGACAGGGATTGGTTTCAGGGTAACATTTGGTACTGCAATCCAACCCAAAACTTCATTCAATAGATCGTCCCTCTTATTTCAACATTTGCGCCAGCCAAAAAAAAAAAAAAAATACCTTTCCGAGCATGCTTTCTGTATTCTGTTCGCATCCTCTTTCAAAAATAGTTTTTCTCCACTGTACACTACTTTTTTGACCAAACCATTTTCTTATAGCTTCTCAATGCTTTTCTTCCAATTCATCATAGTTAGTTTCTTATATAGTCTACCCTCTTCTTAAGCTCACTTAAACCTATTGAGCTCAGATGCTAAACTAAGGGACAACACAATACAGCAGCACAAAACAATTAACACAAACAGCAATGACAAAAAAAATGCAAATTGGTAAAAAAGGCAGCAATATAGGACTTAGCAAAGCAAATGCAACATTACAACTAATATGAAGCAATGAACAGCAACAAGAAAAATAAATCAGTAGTAAAACTGGCTTAACAGAGTTCAGTAACACTATGCCTGGCAAACAGCAGCAGCAAATGCAATAACTTATATCTAAACATGACAAAGTTAAGCAGAAAAAATATTACAGTAAAGACAACAATGCAGAAAAAGGGAAATGTCTATTCACTTATTAATATCTAAGTCATTAAAGTGCTGCACCACAAAACTAATTCTATAAAATATATTACCAAGTAGTTGAAAAGAAAATTAAGTATGCAGTAACTGTTATTAATCCCTTCTTATTGTTCTTTCCTTTCCAAGTGCTCCTTTTTCGAAGAACGTGGATCATAAAATGATTATTTAATAGATCTGTTGACAGAAAGTGTTCACATTAGCAAATGCATTTAATTTTATTTTATAAAACCAATGCTGCAACACAGCTGGAAACCAGATATCAAATGAAATAAGCAACTATGAAAGGCAAAGCATAAAAATATCGTTCAATAGTCATGTGACATTTCATAAGTTAGTACAAATTCTCTCAACTCTCGTAGAAAGACGCTTGCCATTATCAGGTGGGCAGATGTAAGAAAGTACCTTTCCAAGTAATGAGCGTGTCGTTTTTGCTATGCTTTCTACAAAGGAATGTCAATAGCGAGGATAATGGCCTCTTTTTTTCACCTAATGGCTTTCTTTTGTCAGGTGGCTGTCGCGCAGCTGGGTGCCCGCGACGCATTACGTGCAGGTGGTCACTTAACTGTCTTACCGAAATATGTACGACACCAGTTTCCGCTACAGTGGCAGTCTCATGTAAAAAATTTCAACTCATTATTCCTTACCTTATTCGTCGACACTTCTTCAATATTTCGTCATAACAGATATGTAGCATAATCAAATAACTCATATAGCATCAGCTTATTGATCATAAACATACCGCAACAGCATAATACATATCGTCATCATAACATCATAAAACCTCAGCCAAATCTCCAAATCATCGTAGCTTTCTGCAATAACTTCAAAACCTAAAAAATATTCTCTGCTCATTTCAATAGTGTCATCTACCTCAAACGTACTTTAAAAATCATGATCCCATACCAAATACATCATTCAAAGCTCTCATAGTATCACAATGGTTCCGAAAAATATGAAGGGTTCACACAGTACAGACAAAATACAATTTCATAAGTGTGGAGTTTCAATAAACGGTTTTACATGTGAAATGTGGTGTAAACCTTTACTCTTCCTAGTACACAGAGTTTCAACTTCAAAGCAATTATCATGTGGGATATGGTACATCGGTAAAGAATGCTCATATTTTTCTGAAGGTTGGCGTCTATGTTATTTTTTTCTGAGCCAGCCGGCGCACGTGGCTGCCTGCGGTGCGAGTCATTGTCGGTTGTCTCTTTGTTGGCGCGCGTCGTTATTGGGATTTGGAGACCTAACTTCTACAAATTCACCTTGTCGAGATTGCCCTGCTCTGTTTGAATGTCGCCAGTTCTGATGAAATTCAGATCTGTCGTTATGATTATATCGTCTGTCGTCATGTCGATGGTTCCTGTAGTTTCTTTCTTGTCGGTTAAGTGGTGGAGAATTTCTCCCTGAATTATCACTGCACGGTGGTCCGTTGCGTCTGAAGTTATTCTGGCTCCCGTGATAATAAATTTTTTGGTTCTCATATTGTCTGTTTCTATGGTAGTCTCTGTGACAGTCATTACTATGGAAATGCGATCTTTCCCTGTAATTATTACTACTGTGCCAACAGTTTTCATACGGGTGGTGTCTGTTTTGGTCACGATTTGTGTTGTGAGAATAACCTTGTTATGTCCAGTTATTATGTCTTTCAACGGGGAAATGCGACGGATGTGACCTGTAATTGTTGTGTTCCTGTTTTCGCGTTCCGCGATTGTCAGTGTCAATTTCCAGTTCTTGTAACAGTCCCTGAAAAGCTTGAATGTCGTCTTTGCAACGTCCTGCTAAAATAATATGTTGTAATTCTTCAGGTAGTTTGATTAGGCAAATGCGGATGAGTTCTGAGGAGCTGTACGGGTTTGACAAGTACTGATTCTTGTGCAACATGTCTTCAAAAGATTTCACAAGACTGGAGAATTCAGATCGTTCGAAATGTTTCATCATTATGATGCTATGTCTTACTCGGTCTTGTGTAGCTTGAGGCCAATACGCTGAGAGGAAGGCATGGTAAAATTCTCCTTCCCTGTGGCAATCGTGAATGACCGATCGCATTCTTACAGCTGGTTCATTCTCTAAGTAGCAACACATAAATTCTAATCTGTGCTCTAATGACCAGTTGGGAGGAAAACAATGAGAGAATTGACGGAGCCACGCTTGTGGATGAATGTCGTTGCCAGAATTCTTAAATGTTTTGAATTTACGTGCAGTAATGAACAGCTTATAGTCAAAATCATCGTGTCGGCGAGCAGCATATCGGTCATTGTTACGTGGTGTCGGCGGTTCCATCTCAAAAGTCCGTGCACCTTGTCAATTTCTTTCATGATTTCCGAAATGCCCTGTGTTATTATTTTGTGGTTTTTCCGTATTTCTAAGTTTCTCTTCCCGTGTTGGAGCGCGAGTGTCCTCTGAAATATGTAATTTTTGTATTACCTGCGTCAACTGATCTTGTACTTCCCGGATTTCTCTTTTGTATTGCGTATTAATTTGATTCTGATTTTGTTTGAATTTCTTAATTTGTTCATACTCTTCTGTGTCAGTGATGGCTACAGGTCTTGTGTCATTCAGATCATCATCTACCTTTGTAGACATGTTAGTGAACTGATCCGAAAGTTCGGCTACTTTCTCCGATAGTGAGCACATTTCCTCAGTGTTTTCTTCTGAACCAAGTTTCAGAGTGTCCATTTGTGTTGAAATCGAATCTACTGTGTCCTTTAAGTTTTCCTGAGTTCTTGCAAGTTGCGTAACCGAATCGGTGGATGCAACTGAGTCCATTTTAGCTTGCAAGGTGTCGTGATTTTCACTAACAATACTTTGCAGTTCTTTTATGGCTGCTTCGTGATTCTGTAATGCATTTTCATGCTGCGAACAAATAGGTTGAAAATGCTCACAAATCTGTGTTTTTACGTCATTAAAGACTTTTTGACATTTCGATTCAATCTTATGTAATTCAGTAGTTAAATCATCACGTGTTTGTTCAAGTGTGGTGTCTAACTTCCGAAGATTTTGTTCCATTGTGTCTAACGTTTGAAGCTTTTGCTGTGTTTGTCTCTGATTTTGTTTCATTTGTTGCATTAATTGCAATAATAATGTATTAGTGTCTGGAATCTGTTCCTCTATGCTTTTCGGCAGTGCATTTGCACCGGCAATATTCACATTTTGACAAGCAGAAAATGTGTCTTGACTTATTTGAGAAAACGGCGAGGACAAAAAACCTGAATGTACAGTATTTGCAAGATTGTGTCCTGTCATTTCGGAATCCTGAGGCGAGCTGTTGCCGACCGATCGATCGATAACGCTTCCCTGTTCACTAATTGTTTCACTGCCTACACCATTATTTGCAACCCGCTCCATTTCCCTATACACAATTACCAAATTACTACTTTGAACATTAGTTAATTCATTACATGGTGGCGCTAATATACTGCTTTCATCTTCACTGTCATTTCTCAGTTTACTTTGGAGCCTAGTATTACGTTTTTCACACCCCATTTTTGTCACAATATTTCACACGACAACACAGAAAAACACAATTTGAAGAGCAAAAATAAGAGAACACATTAACATGGCAAATAATATCTAGTTAATTGCAAGCGCAGCTGCGAAATACTTGGTGCAAATCTACATGCATGCCACAACTGTTTTACTGTACAACAATGAAATACTGCAACTACAAAGGAGATTCTCTCTACAATTACGCCCTAGCAATAAACAAAATCTACACTAATTACACAAACTACAAGAAAAAATCAGAAAATTCCAGTGAGGTATCCTCGGCTAAGGTCGACATATGAAGCGTCCCCTTAAAAATATTATACATAACTGTGTTTAAACTGACACACAATATTTTTATCGCAACGCAATCTGACTTTCAAAAATCCCTACAAAAGAATGGCCCTGACTAACATTAACCTATACGTTTCACAAATCACTTACCTCACAAAAATCTTCGTTACTCACGCTACTGCAATACAGCGAGCGCCACTACTGCCAGCTAAATAAAAGATTCAAACTACTGAAGGCACTAACTACTGATAGGCATAGTTAGCGAATGAAAGATTTAAATAGAGAACAAACAATCTATTTACCTTAATAGTCATAATATATATAGCAGTTCATGACATCAAATCTTACAAGTTTCAAAACTCCGCCATCTCTCTCCCCACATCCACCACTGCTGGCGGCTCACCTCCAACTGCGCAACGCTACGCGCTGTCAACAGCCAACTGCCCAACACTACAATGGCAGACAACAATGCGAACTAGCAACAGACTGCGCACAGCACAGCCAGTGATTTTTCATACAGAGCGCTATGTGGCGTTACCAATAAGAAAACCTGAACAGCCTACTTACAATTACTGTACGTATACACGTCTGAATATGAGCAGAATATGCTAGTACCGTGCATTGCTGCCTTACATTAAATGGAAAATAAATATAAATGTAGCTGATAGCACTAAAACTCAAATAATTACTTCACACAATCACGTTAGTGACGACAGCAACAATTAAAATCTCTTACATTCGAAGTTTTTATTGTTTACGGAAGGCCAATGGTAATTCTAAAATTTTCACCTGTTACGTTAGACTTATTTCGTTTCGCACAATAATCGTTGTTATTTTTCTTTCTCTGCTTCCCTTCCTAGTCTACGTTTTTGCTTGGGTGCTTTAAACGTCTTGAAGATGGCTTTGTGGACAAGGAATACTTTAACATGGCAACACAAAGGCTAGTTACTCAAATAATAGACTCGGAACACAATGTTATATAAATAGAAGTAAACACAAAAAAGTAATAATTATCGCTGAAGGATTAAACTGCAGGGGAGACATACAAGAGTACAAAGCAAAAATAACTGTGGAAAAATTTCAGAAGAAGACGTTACCGAATTAAATAACTCCAATATACCTACATATATTTTCCACAGCGGCAGAAGCCCAATAAACATTGCATTCATAGGGGGACCAGCCATGGGCCATATATCAGCTCTCTGGACTGCACTGTACATCATTTAGGAAACATACGTCTCTCGAAATAAATATCCAAGGAGAATGGTGAAAAGTGCAAGAAAAAGAGGAAGAAGCGCTTTCAAGAACAATAGACATCAGGAAAGTGAAAGCAAAATCAGGTGACGTAAAAAAAACTGAAATGTTAATACAATATTCGCAACTAGAGGAAGGAGCAGAAGCGACAGCAGAACTCCTAAGACAAGCCGCCAATCCTTGGTACAAAAGAAGAACGAAAAAATGGCTCGACACAGAGTGTTACAAGCTGAGAAAAGATGTACTAGAAAGCCTACATGAACTAAAACGATGCGCAGAGAACCCTACACTCCTCAGGACTTAAGCTGAAAAACGATATGTTTAGAAGAAAATTCTAAAGGAAAGAAAGAAAACGTTCTGGGCAAGAGAAAGAAGGGAATTAGTGGAGTAAGGCACAAGAGACCCTTATGTTTTGCAATGCCACAGAAAACGAGCTGAAACACATTACATCGATATGAAAGAATGACAGACGTACTTCGTTAAGATACTGAACAAGGAAGGACTAAAAGTGAGACCATAGGGTAGACAGAATGCCACAAAAAAGTACAGAATGGGTCCCATTGGCCACAGAAGAGGTCAAAGATGCCGTCTACAGCACGAACAACAAGAAAGCTGCATGCTTTGACAGACTTTATAGAGTATATTTGAAAGACACTGCCTAAACAAAACGCCAATGTGGGCAAAAATCAACAATAAGTGCTTGGAAACAGCCTCCATTCCAGGCAGTGGAGACAGTCAATAGTAAAAGTGCTTTATGAAGGGAAACGAGATCCCAAGTACCCTAGAAAATACAGAGGAATAGCCCGAGGAAACTTACCTTTCAAAGTACTCACGAAAATAATAACAGATAAAATAAAGCAAATAATCGACGACCACCAAATGGTATTCAGGAAAGGAAGATAAACTCTGACTGCAAAAGAACTCCTTTGAAAGTGTGGGAAGCCCTTGAAGATAGAGCGAAATTTTATGTAGTATCTGTGGACTTCACAAAAGCCTTTGACTTTGTAAACAGAACATTAGTGACCAAAAAACTAGAGGAAACCCTAAGTGAAAACAACATACGCAAACGAATTATAACCGCAGTACTGCGATAGAACGAATTAAGGATCTCGGACAAACTCTCCCTATCTGAGGCGACACTACAATCAAAGTTCAGGCAGAACCACTGAGCCACTTGTAATTTACCCTTGCAGCGGAAGAAAGGGGGATGTAATCTCACATGCATATGCAGATGTTATTGTAATAGGTGCAAAGGACATTGCAGAGTTACAAGAAGCAATAAACGACATGGGAGATTGGTGCGTCGAACACGGCTTCGAAATAAATGTGCCAAAAACAGAAATGATTGTGCTCCGAAATGGAGGAAGAGCACCTGCATCAACGAGACCTTCATTCTGGAGAGAAAACTGAAAATCGTATCAAACTTCAGGTACCTAGGTGTCACCATACGAACAAGCGCAAAATGTTTCACAAAACATATAATAGATAAAGCAATGTAAGCGATTATGGCAATCCACGAAATAGAATATATTAAATCCCTCAGCATAGAGACAGCAACGGCACTACTTAGAGCCAAAATCTCCCCAATACTGACGTACGGCAAAGAAATTATCGAACATCATCTCACAATGAAAAACCTAACGATACTAGAAAGAGTAAAGGGGACCTATGTAAAGAAAGCAGTTGGAGTGTCCAAAACAACACGATCAAGACTTGTATACCTGCTGGCTCATTAAAGACCTACGAACAAACCTGACGCTACCCAGCACCAACGCATCGAAAGTCTACTAAGACTAATGGAAGACGTGCCGCCAGAACTTTGCAGCGTAGGCACCGTGATTGACCGAACATCTAGAAAAGAAAACTTCCAAATGAGACACGTGATCACCAGAATGGCTGTCCATTGTTTCCACCACCTTATTTGCAACAACACGTGCTATTATGAACCAAACGCAGTATGTAAGTGTAAACTGTGTTACCAAATATGCAAACGTTTCCATATATAAGTCTGTACCAAAATGACACGGTCAATATGCAAACGCAGTATGTAAGTGTAGACTGTGTTACCAAATATGCAAACGTTTCCATATATAAGTCTGTACCAAAATGACAAGGTCAATATGCAAACCACAACGTATAAAATTTATAATTTCGTGTGTTATTATCTGTGTACTTTCAACTTGTATGGCTATTTGGCTGCAATAAACTTATTATTATATAAATAAAAGTCACTGCAGTTTCACTTGTGCTCTGCAATGTGGCATGTTAGCACTACATCAGAAAAGCTTTTTAGTACGTTTTCTCGTAAAGAGCAGTGAGTTTAAACTCTTGTGATTCGTATCGG
Source organism: Schistocerca gregaria (assembly GCF_023897955.1). Taxonomy (NCBI): domain Eukaryota; kingdom Metazoa; phylum Arthropoda; class Insecta; order Orthoptera; family Acrididae; genus Schistocerca; species Schistocerca gregaria. The sequence goes on from NC_064923.1 coordinate 293,982,002, forward strand.
ATGTGCTAAGTGAAGAAAACGTGGGCACCAAGCAAGTTTCATGCTCAATGACTGTATTCTGGCCGGCCGGAGTGGCCTAGCGGTTCTAGGTACTACAGTCTGGAATCGCGCGACCTCTACGGTCGCAGGTTCGAATCCTGCCTCTGGCATGGATGTGTGTCATGTCCTTAGGTTAGCTAGGTTTAAGTAGTTCTCAGTTCTACGGGACTGATGACCTCAGAAGTTAAGTCCCATAGTACTCAGAGCCATTTCAACCATTTGACTGTATTCTACACATTTGAACTTCCGTGTCATCCCAGAATGTTTGAACAACTGTCGCCAAATACACAAACGTTACGAGAAGACAGTTTGGGACAACTGAGCAAGTTAGATGACTAGTAAGTACTTCCTCACTTGTAGGTAGTAGGCATCGTTCGCATCAGTAAGAAGTTAGAATGTACCTAATCTTGATTTTTGTATTTTACTACTTTTCAGTTTCGAGAAAAAATAATTACTACGGTTCAAAATTTCAACTCAGATTCTACATTTTTTGTTTACATTTTTTTGGCGTAGGGTGGTGAGATCAGTGGTCTATAGTTTCATCCTTGCGTTTTTAATAACAAAGACCAAAGAATTTCGAAGGAAAATATTTGGTATCTTTTGCTACAGAACAACGCTAGGCATGACTACTCATAGTTTGCGGGTTGGCCCCAGACATTGCTAGTACCGCCGCTAGAGGCAGCTACACAGCAACCAGCAGCCGGCAACCAACGGCCGCTATACGCATGGAATTATTATTAAGGGAGCTGTCAACACTTCACCAACTTGAAGCTAATGTCTGTCACGTAATGAGGGCCAAAGAATTGCTTCTAGTGAAACTTGTGACATTTATGACACATCAAGCCCTTTTTTTATTCCTACATTTCGTTGTAGGCTGCAGATTGGAGAGCGAAGCTGCGTCAGCAGCCTGTAGTCGGTAGCTGACCTCACATTACATGACGCCAAATGGTCACGTAGCGTCGGAACACGGTACGTTCGAGAGGCTTTCTGTGATGGAGCAGTGGGAAGTAAACGTTCGGACTGGGTGCCTAACCGCATCCCACTTACAATTTGCCTTTGCCGATTACTATTAAATTTTAACTTCCAACCATACCGGTGGTCTTTCTAATACTGAAAACAATCATTTAATAATTTCAAAATCTTTAGTAATTTTTATAAGAAAAGGTAAATGTTTTACTTAAGGTGAACATTTATTAGATGTTGAGATGGACCAATCAGAAGGGAGCAGGAGGAGACAGGCGCGAAACGGTGACTAAGCGTCAAGTGATAGGACACTGAGTGACACTGCAATGTTCCGTATATTACCGGAAGACCCGCACGGAAGCGCCAGAGAAACTTTTATAGGCCTGCATATTCAAATTCAGAGATAAGTAAACAGGCAGAATATGGCATTGTCATCGGCAACGCCTGTATAAGACAAAAATGTCTGGCTCAGTTATTAGGTCTGTTACTGCTGCCACAATGGCAGTTTATCAAGATTTAAGTGAGGAGGACCGTGATGTTAGAGTCGGCGCACTAGCAATGGAACACAGCATCTTCGTCATAGCGATGAATTTGGGATTTTCGCGAGAGTACCGTGAATATCAGGACTCTGGTAAAACACCAAATTTCCGACATCCCTGAGGCCTGGAAAAGATCCTACAAGAACGGGACCAACGACAATTGAAGAGAATCGTTCAACATGACACCCAGTGCAAGCCTTCCGCAAATTGCTGCAGATTTCAATGCTGCGTCATCAACAAGTGCCAGAGTGCGAATCATTCAACGAAACATCATCGATATGGGCTTTCGGAGCCGAAGGCCCACTCGTGTACCCTTGATGACTGCACGACAAGCTTTACGCCTCTCCTGAGCCTGTAAACACCGACATTGGACTTTCGATGTCTGGAAACATGCTGTCTGGTCGTATGACTGTCGTTTCAAATTGTATCGATCGGATGGACGTGTAAAGGTATGCAGACAACCTCATGAATCCGTGGACACTGCATGTCAGCAGTGGACTGTTCAAGCTGATGGAGACTCTATAATAGTGTGGGGCTTGTGGAGTTGGAGTGATATGAGAGCCCTGATTCTTCTAAAAACGACTCTGCGAGGTCACACGTGACACGTACTTAATCATCCAGTCTGATAACCTTATCCTCTTATGTCCACTGTGCATTTCGTCGGACTTGGGCAATTCCAGCAGGACTATACGACGTCCCACACGTTCAGAACTGCCACAGAGTGGCTCCAGGGACAATCTTCTGAGTTTAAACACTTCCGCTGGCTACCAAACTCCCCAGACGTGAACATTATTGAGCATATCTGGGAAGCCTTGCAACGTGCTATTCAGAAGTGATCTCCACCCCCTCGTACTCTTATGGTTTTATGGACAACCCTGCGGGACCCATGGCGTCAGTTCCCTGCAGCACCACTTCAGGCAATAGGCGAGTCCATGCCACGTCGTGTTGCGGCACTTGTGCGTGCTCGCGGGGGCCCTACACAATATTAGGCAGGTGTACCAGTTTCTTTGGCACTTCATTGTATAAACTAAATGTTAAAGCATATTACGTGCAGTGAGTCTGTTATTCACGGTTTTCAGAAAATATTTCAAGTTTTAGAATTTACTTTTACTGGCTCTGTGTGTCTGCAGGCTGTCAACGGTACAGTTTGAATAAATTGGACAGGCATTTTCGGATTCCAAGACAGTGTCCGTTCCTTTATTTCGGCCGAGTCATTATTTAGAATGTTGTTTTGCACCAATGTTCGTCCATGTAGCATCTAAAATAGGAGCGACGAACTCACGAGCAGCTGAGAAGAATAATCTACAAAAGCGTGATGAGACATCTATAGAAGACCCAAGACAAGCTGAAACACCTACAAATAATCAGTGCAGATACAGGGCGCAAATTCAGAACGTGTTTGGACTTTAACAGCGTACGTGTCATCTTCATGTATACGAAACGGTGGAATTTAGTGCCGGCCGGTGTAATGTATTTATACGGAAGTCTGCATATCAATTTTCGACAATATTTATGAGACACTAAGCATATGCCTTGAAGGCCACCGTTTAGGTGATAAAAAGGCGTAATAATCTGCAGTGCACATAATGTAAGTGGGCTGCTTCTCTGTTGGCAACGCTGTCTAGCGCTTTGCATTGGATCTCTTGACTGCGCTTTCTCTGTAAGAGACTCTGCGGCTGGTTGGACTCGTTGCTGGACGTTAATCGCTAGTAGTGTTGGGCAGTTAGAAGTTAGTCGCCAGCAGTGATGGAAGTACTGTTGGGCAGTTGAAGGTGGACAGCAAGCGGTGATGGATGTTAAATGTGAGAAGTTAGCATTGATGGAGGGTAGAGGTTTGAAGTGTTAGCGTAGGCTAACGATCTGTGCATGTTAGACTTGGAGATTGAAAATTATTCATGATTTTGTACCTTTGTACTAGGTGTCAATGTCGATTTATGTTTGTGTCTGAAATGAATGTCACATTATTAAGGCAAAAAAATTTGGTTTCTAACAAAACCTTTCCTTTGCCAACCACATGCCTATTAGTAGTTAGTGGCTTTCATATTTAGAATCTTTTATTTTGCTGGCATTATTGACGCTCGCTGTATTGCAGGATGAAGATTTTTGTGAGGTAAGTGCATAATGAAAGGTATAAGTTATTGTTAAGATTTCTTTTCAGTCAGGGCAATTCTTTTGAATTAATTACTTGAAGTCAGATTGTAATTTTTTGAGCAGTCAGATTGCGTTGCGGTAGAACACTGTGGGTCAGTGTTGATATGAGAGGAATAAGTAAAGAGAAAGTAGGTTCACTTGCATTAAATTTCACTCAGCAGTTTAAGTAAAATATTTTATTAAGAGGTTTTCATGACTTTCCACTACTTATTTAGCTATTTTTTCACCGTATTTGTGTTATAAAGTGTTTTGATAAAAAGCGCCAGCATGCATCATTCAAGATGTACTATTCGCTCTGATTACTGTCTAACGTGTTAAATAATCACATTTTATTCGTGGGTGACTCGTTCAAGAGATAGTTTCTTCTATATACATGAAGTATAGTTGCGGTGCCTACTTTGCTGTAGTGATTTTATTTCTTTAATTTCACTTTAGATGTCGCACGAATAGAAGTCGAAGAGCACTCTGGTTGAACTCTGTGAAGAGGAATATTGCAAACCGCCCAGACAAAGAAAAACATGTTCTCAGCTTTTTCGCGAAGAGGACATAGACGGAACACCAGTTTCATCATTCCGTATTAAGGAAAATACTGGATTACGGATATAGTCTTTTCATGTCATGTACTACGCTTCTTGGATCTTCCAAACGTGTAACAGAAAGGAAGTTACTTTAAGGAGGTCAAATGCTTCGTCTTGCTGAATCAAACATGCCGTTAAGACCAGGAAAAATTTGTAAATGCCTTCTTGACACTGTGTTATTCACGAAAGCACTCTGATATTGACAATTTAAAACAATGGTTGCGTGGACACGGCAAAAATTAAGAATAAGAAGCAATTGGAAGCAGCAGTCTGACAATGTTTATGGGTTACTAACATGGCGCTGCTGGCTTGAAAGCTGTATACAGCGTGAGTCTGTAGCTCCACCAGCTCTTGCTTTACTTCCATAGTTACACTAAACACGCATTCCACGGCCGGCGAAGAGGCAAGCTAAGATAAGCCTCCTCCTGCATCGCGACTGTCACCTGCGAGTACACATCTCTGTCTCTCAGTGACTACGGTATACCGGACTCGGCTCCGGAACAGGACACTGTTTGGATCCGACTGCTTTAGTATTTGGCAGCTCGCAGAGTTAAGTAAGCGCTTTTTACATAAATGTTGTTTTGACTCTCATTACTTGGTGCCTGCTTTTAGAACCCATGCACCCCTACAGGATACAACCCAATCAAACTGCTGACCTTTACTAATTTTTATTCTAAAGGTCGGTGGGAGCTACCAGACATTTGACAGACAGGTGATCTCCATGTCAAATTACGCCCTCGTACCATAATATGCAGGAGAGAGATCTGACATTCTGTTAAATGATTTGGCGAATAACACGCTGTCGATTACTGTATGTCAAATTAACTGATGCAATTTTCTCTGCCATCGGCTACGAATATGTTACTGTGTTTCGCGAACTTCTCGTCACGTCTACTCAGAAATCCGTGCGTTCAGTTCTTAGAATAAACAATTGACGCAAAACACTGGAAAAATAGAGGAACCCGTCCGAAGCGATCTGAAGGGGATTCATTTGATAAAATGAAATGCAGGGAGAGCTGATGCCAAGCTTTGTTGGAAGAAGCTTGAGGATATAAAATTCATCCACGAAAGAATTCGATTGTACAACATTCGTTCGATCGATTCTTGAGTTTTGGTCATCAGTTTTGGGTCCTTACCAGTTTGATTTAACAAGAGCTAACGAATAAATGAGCGTTTCGTCACGAAAACGTGCCGCGCGGAGTAGCAGCGCGGTCTCAGGCGCCTTGCAACAGTTCAAGCGGCTCACCCCCGTATGGAGGTTTGAGTCCTCCCTCGGGCATGGATGTGTGTGTTCTCCTTAGCATAAGTTACTTAAAGTTAGATTAAGTAGTGTATTAGTCTAGGGACCGATGACCTCTGCATTTTGGTCCCATAGGAACTTATCACTAGCACTACGAAATCGTTCAGTTGGTGCGAGAACGTCGCGGAGATGCTTAGAGAACTCCAGCCACAGAAGTTACAAGGGAGGAGCCGGACATCACGGAAAGATTTAACGCTGAAATTCTGGGAGCTGTGGTGGTGTTAACTAGACTGACTAACTTAATTCTCATTTACCTCCAGGTTCGGCTCTCTACAACGTGATAAAGGACAAAGTGATCAGGGATAAACTTCATTTTGGGAACACATCCTACGACCAGCTTAGAGACAGAACTGATGACACTTTCTGCAGGACCTGATCATCATTTTGCAGGACAATGCTCAAGCACGTACAGTGCAAGCTGTTACTGATTTGTTTCGTTGATGGGGCTGCAAAGTGCTATACCACCTACTGCACTCCCCTGACTTAAGCCCTCGTGAGTTCAACTCGATTTCTAAACTGAAGGAAAACCTTCACGGCATTCGCTTCCGAACTGCTCCAAATTCTTCGGGCAATAGACCGCGCCGCTCGAACTGTCAGCACAACTGGCACTGCTAAGAGTATCCTACGACTTCCACGTCATTGGCAACAGGTTATACACAATGCTGGTGATTACTTTGAAGGTCAGTAAAACTTTGAAACACGTATTTATTTTGTACGAGCTGTAAATAAATAGTTGGCACTATCAAAGTTCCAGCCCTTGTATTACGAGATTCCAGTCAATCTGATAAATCTAGACTCCACTCAAACCAATTCCAGCTAACTTCCAGTTGTAAAAATTATGATAAAAGTCTCGTCGAAAGATAGCGGACAATACGTAAACGTTTGCTCTGAGGGACGATGTCCTTCGGCTCGTGACTACTTTTGATAATATATTCGACAAGGTCGATCATCTTCAAGGGTGCTAGACATTCTCCAGTGATCAGCCACGAAAAGAGAAAAAATTCAGTTTCTGTAGTCACATAAGATTCATAGGTATATATGAAATTGATTCGCAATTGCTAATACGAACAACCATCTTCTGTAAAAGGCAATGAGGACAGTGAAAATCGTGCCGGACCGGGACTCTAGCCCGGTTTTCGGGCTTTACGTGAGAGTTCGCCTTAACCGCTTCGGCCATCCGTGCGCGACCCATGGCCATGCATGCATGCATACTTGTCCAAAGGAACATAGTATTGTTCTTCTTACCAACACAGGCACTGCAGTGTCGTATAAGTACATTTAATTGAAGACACAATAAAAACTTGAATAAAATGTTTCGAACATAAGATGGACGTTTGCGAAAATGTGAATGTCACGGATAAAATGGCGACGCTCGAGAGAAGACGTTCTGGAGGAGTCGGACAACGTGTTACATCCTTCTACATGCATCTCACTAAACGACTACGCTGAGAAAATCAGAGCAATTAGACCTCATACGGAGGTTTAACAACAATTACTCTTCCCAAGCATCTTTCGCGAATTGATGAGGGAAGCGGAGCAAAGATAGTGGCGCTGGAAATACCCTCCGTTTTCGGAGTATAGATATAGATATTAATAAGAAATTTTGCCTCGATAATAAAGTAATGTTCATTTGCGCAGCATTAAGCAGTGGTTTTGATGCCACCTGTATGTAAAATTCTGAGCACGGAAATTCGGCTTGCCGGCAGGTTGATGCGTAACCCTTCGGTTTCATTTTAATGGTTCCACGGTAGATAAAAGACATTTTACTTCTAATATAGTTTAATTGCACTATTCTCTGTGATTTTTAGCAAGGCAGCAGTTTGAATTTTTTACTCTCTGGACTTTCAGTTGTCTTCCTCTCTGCAAGAATGCAGACAATATCATATATTAGTTCTGGTTCATTAGTCGAAAAAGACTTGAAAAACCTTAAAACTGCCACAAGCAGGTGCGGCTATTTTCGACGTATATGACGCAACTACCATAGGCAGCCACGTCATCCGAAATAACAATGACAGTGCGACCACTGCTGTCAGACACAATGAAGTACGATCAACACCTGTACCACATGTTATCGGGACAGTGCCACATCTTTCTACAAATTTTTTGGAAGAAAACATTCTCCAACGGCGACAGATTCCAACTTCTTCACCAGGCTGAAGTGATACGCACCCTGTTATGTTTATCAAATCGTTTAGAGGTGACATACCTAACAGACAGAATTCGACGCAAAAAATCAATTTCGTGGCAGGTTTCATGCATGGAGATTTTCCTTAAAAGGGGCCCAAGAGTCGGAAAAATATTTAAAGTAGGGTGATATCAAGAAAGAATTTTTGACTAAACACTGTGAGAGGGCCATCAAGAACGATTGAGGAAAGAAATGTTTAATCCTGCCACGTATCAAAGCAAGCAACGTAGTCTCCGTGCTTATGTTGAGAAGTACTTAGAAAAGACAAAATGTTGCGATCGAGAAATATCGTCCGTTGATGTTCTAACAATTCTGAAGGACAAATCACCGCACAATATCAGAAATAGGTAGGTAGTAAACATTCCTGATTAAGATGTTGACAAATTTCTGTCCGCAGCCGGCCGCGGTGGCGGAGCGGTTCTAGGCGCTTCAGTCCGGAACCACGTGACTGTTATGGTCGCAGGTTCGAATCCTGCCTCGGGCATGGATGTGTGTAATGTCCTTAGGTTAGTTAGGTTTAAGAAGTTCTAAGTTCTAGGGGACTGATGACCTCAGATATTAACTCCAATAGTGCTCAGAGTCATTTGAACCATTTCTTTCTGTCCTCGATCTATAGGACAGATTTTCTGGAAGAAGATTGGCATAACGCGCCTCACAGGTAACAATCACCTGCGCGTAATGAAGCACAATTGTAGTTTCTGGCGTGTTAAGTTACCATCGCCGTTATAAAAATAGTAGGAATATCGTTGAGAGGGAAGGGTCAAATGAATTCAGTGATGGCCAAGCACCAGAAAACTACACAGATTAGCCCCAACGTTCTGGTTTAGGATGATGTCGGTATGTTACATTACAACAATGAAGTTGACGTGCAAAATGACTTGCAGCCATCTACGATATTTGTTCTCAGGTCGAGCGGACGGAAAGCAATCAACTACTCAGATAGAGATGGAGCGAATTAATATCACACGCGACGGAAAGAAGGTCAGCATTGGTCGTAATGTCATCTGTCTTTTTTTATTGCAACAATAAAAATAATAAAAGAAGAGAGATGGTATTACCGCTGCTGATCACCTTCTTTCTGTCCTGGGTTACATCACGGGCATCGGGCACAGTCATTCCCAAGGAGCTGAACATGATATTAATACCGTGGCCGTTATTGATTCAGAAGCACAAATGACACTGATACCAACGGGTAGTTTAGACAAATTTCTCAGCGGAAGACAATGTCAAATAACTTGACCACGCATGTAGAATAATTGCGCCAAAGCCACACGTAGCAAAGCTGTTAAGGTGCAATCCAACCTTATAAGGGAAACTAGTGGAACAGGTAGTAATGCTTCACTCGTTCCTCACAGTCGACGTCCTTGTGACAAACCGTATCCTTGGCATCGAGAGAAGAATGCTATGGCTGAATACTCTGCCGGAACCTTCCTTCTGCTTGTAGGAGGCCGTTTGCTTCAGCTAAAGGCTACTGCCGATTCTGGCCACAGGTAAGCTTGCACATTTTGGGTACCAATTTGGGGCCCACGCATCACAGCACCATTAAACCCAAGCACTTTCAGTAATACGATAACTGCCATGGAACAAAATTTAGCTCTGCTGAGCCACCTCGATGACTAGCAGAGAGCCCATATAGAGAATGTTTTTACCATATACAGTATTATTTTTGAAGAGAATTCTGGCTTCAGTTGTTATGACAGCAGATTAGATCGCGTACCTGACGAATCGTTTAATCTACCGCCTCACTCAATCGCCTAGATGAAACGACCAGCTGTCTCGAAAACGTTAAATCAGAGATTATGTTCTACATCTACATCTACATTTATACTCAGCTAGCCACCCAATGGTGTGTGGCGGAGGGCACTTTACGTGCCACTGTCGTTACCTCCCTTTCCTGTTCCAGTCGCGTATGGTTCGAGGGAAGAACGACTGTCTGAAAGCCTCCGTGCGCGCTCTAATCTCTCTAATTTTACATTCGTGATCTCCTCGAGAGGTATAAGTAGGGGGAAGCAATATATTAGATACCTCATCCAGAAACGGACCCGCTCGAAACCTGGCGAGCAAGCTACACCGCGATGCAGTGCGCCTCTCTTGCAGAGTCTGGCACTTGAGTTTGTTAAACATCTCCGTAACGCTATCACGGTTACCAAATAACCCTGTGAGGAAACGCGCCGCTCTTCTTTGGATCTTCTCTATCTCCTCCGTCAAACCGATCTGGTACGGATCCCACACTGATGAGCAATACTCAAGTATAGGTCGAAAGAGTGTTTTGTAAGCCACCTCCTTTGTTGATGGACTACAATTTCTAAGGACTCTCCCAATGAATCTCAACCTGGTACCCGCCTTACCAACAATTAATTTTATATGATCATTCCACTTCAAATCGTTCCGCACGCATACTCCCAGATATTTTACAGAAGTAACTGCTACCAGTGTTTCTTCCGCCATCATATAATCATACAATAAAGGATCCTTCTTTCTGTGTACTCGCAATACATAACATTTGTCTATGTTAAGGGTCAGGTGCCTATCCGCTGCAGATCTTCCTGCATTGAGCTACAATTTTCTAATGCTGCAACTTCTCTGTATACTACAGCATCATCCGCGAAAAGCCGCATGGAACTTCCGACACTCTCTACTAGGTCATTTATATATATTGTGAAAAGCAATGGTCCCATAACACTCCCCTGTGGCACGCCAGAGGTTACTTTAACGTCTGTAGACGTCTCTCCATTGATAACAACATGCTGTGTTCTGTTTGCTAAAAACTCTTCAATCGAGCCACACAGCTGGTCTGATATTCCGTAGGCTCTTACTTTGTTTATCAGGCGACAGTGCGGAACTGTATCGAACGCCTTCCGAAAGTCAAGAAAAATAGCATCTATCTGGGAGCCTGTATCTAATATTTTCTGGGTCTCATGAATAAATAAAGCGAGTTGGGTCTCACACTATCGCTGTTTCCGGAATCCATGTTGATTCCTACAGAGTAGGACTCGAGCAAAAAACAAGTTCTAAAATTCTACAACAGATCGACGTCAGAGATATAGGTCTATAGATTTGCGCATCTGCTGGATGACCCTTCTTGAAGACTGGGACTACCTGTGCTCTTTTCCAATCATTTGGAACCTTCCGTTCCTCTAGAAACCTGCGGTACACGGCTGTTAGAAGGGGGGCAAGTTCTTTTGCGTACTCTGTGTAGAATCGAAATCGTATCCCGTCAGGTCCAGCGGACGTTCCTCTGTTGGGTGATTCCAGTTGCTTTTGTATTCCTTGGACACTTATTTCGATGTCAGCCATGTTTTAGTTTGTGCGAGGATTTAGAGAAGGAACTACAGTGCGGTCTTCCTCTGTGAAACAGCTTTAGAAAAAGGTGTTTAGTATTTCAGCTTTACGCGTGTCATCCTCTGTTTCAATGCCATCATCATCCCGGAGTGTCTGGATATGCTGTTTCGAGCCACTTACTGATTTAACGTAAGACCAGAACTTCCTAGGATTTTCTGTCAAGTCGGTACATAGAATTTTACTTTCGAATTCACTGAACGCTTCACACATAGCCCTCCTTACGTTAACTTTGACATCGTTTAGCTTCTGTTTGTCTGAGAGGTTCTGGCTGCGTTTAAACTTGGAGTGAAGCTCTCTTTGCTTTCGCAGTAGGTTCCTAGCTTTGTTGTTGCTCCACGGTGGGTTTTTCCCGTCCCTCACAGTTTTACTCGGCACATACCTGTCCAAAACGCATTTTACGATTGACTTGAACTTTTTCCACAAACACTCAACATTGTCAGTGTCGGAACAGAAATTTTCGTTTTGATGTGATAGGTAGTCTGAAATATGCCTTCTGTTACTCTTGCTAAACAGATAAACCTTCCTCCCTTTTTTAATATTCCTATTAATTTCCATATTCAGGGATGCTGCAACGGCCTTATGATCACTGATTCCCTGTTCTGCACATACAGAGTCAAAATGTTTGGGTCTGTTTGTTATCAGTAGGTCTAAGATGTTGTCTCCACAAGTAGGTTCTCTGTTTGCTCGAGGTAATTTTCGGATAGTACACTCAGTATAATGCCACTCGATGCTCTGTCCCTACCACCCGTCCTAAACATCTGAGTGTCCCAGTCTATATCTGGTAAATTGAAATCTCCACCTAAGACTATAACATGCTGAGAAAATTTATGTGAAATGTATTCCAAATTTTCTCTCAGTTGTTCTGCCACTAATGCTGCTGAGTCGGGAGGTCGGTAAGAGGAGCCAATTATTAACCTAGCTCGGTTGTTGAGTGTAACCTCCATCCATAATAATTCACAGGAACTACCCACATCTACTTCACTACAGGATCCATAGCGACACACATCATTGGTGCCGACATGAGCGACTACCTGCAGATGGGTGCACCGGTACCCTTCATGGCATTCGGAAGGACCCTTTCCACATCTGGATTGACTCCCCCCGGTATGCACACGGAGTGCACATTAGTTTTCTTCCCCTCTCTTGCTGCCAGATCCCTAAGGGGCCCCATTACGCGCCTGACGTTGGAGCTCCCAACTACCAGTAAGCCCACCCTCTGCGACCGCCCGGATCTTGCAGAAACTGTTGGGGGAACTGTTGAACTGTTGAACGTGGTTTATATCCTTATCAGGATACGAAAACTTTCTGTAAATAAGCAAATGTATGGGATACTATTCATGCCCTACATATGTTTATAGTTTCCCTAAAATGAATTTATGTGACATGTCGCACATTTTAGATTTAGATTTAGTCGAAACAAACGCAGGCAGTAGACGACAGTCCGATAGCGCTACTGATACGCTTGGGAGGATCAGCCACGACAGAACTCTTCCATCTGGTGAGCAAGATGTATGAGGCAGGCGGAACACCCTCAGACTGCAAGAAGAATATGTTGTTGTTGTTGTCTTCAGTCCTGAGACTGGTTTGATGCAGCTCTCCATGCTACTCTATCCTGTGCAAGCTTCTTTATCTCCCAGTACCTACTGCAACCCACATCCTTCTGAATCTGCTTAGTGTATTCATCTCTTGGTCTCCCTCTACGATTTTTACCCTCCACGCTGCCCTCCAATACTAAATTGGTGATCCCCTGATCCCTCAGAACATGTCCTACCAACCGGTCCCTTCTTCTGGTCAAGTTGTGCCACAAACTCCTCTTCTCCCCAATCCATTCAATACCTCCTCTTTAGTTACGTCATCTGCCCATCTAATCTTCAGCATTCTTCTGTAGCACCACATTTCGAAAGCTTCTAATCTCTTCTTGTTCAAACTATTTATCGTCCATGTTTCATTTCCATACATGGCTACACTCCATACAAATACTTTCAAAAACGACTTCCTGACACTTAAATCAATACTCGATGTTAACAAATTACTTTTCTTCAGAAACGCTTTTCTTGCCGTTGCTAGTCTACATTTTATATCCTCTCTACTTCGACCATAATCAGTTATTTCGCTCCCCAAATACCAAAACTCCTTTACTACTTTAAGTGTCTCATTTCCTAATCTAATTCCCTCAGCATCACCCGATTTAATTTGACTACATTCCATTATCCTCGTTTTGCTTTTGTTAATGTTCATCTTATATCCTCCTTTCAAGGCACTGTCCATTCCGTTCAACTGCTCTTCCAAGTCCTTTGCCGTCTCTGACAGAATTACAATGTCATCGGCGAACCTCAAAGTTTTTACTTCGTCTCCATGAATTTTAATACCTACTCCAAATTTTTCTTTTGTTTCCTTTACTGCTTGCTCAATATACAGATTGAATAACATCGGGGAGAGGCTACAACCCTGTCTCACTCCTTTCCCAACCACTGCTTCCTTTTCATGCCTCTCGACTCTTATTACTGCCATCTGGTTTCTGTACAAATTATAAATAGCCTTTCGCTCCCTGTATTTTACTCCTGCCACCTTTAGAATTTGAAAAAGAGTATTCCAGTCAACATTGTCAAAAGCTTTCTCTAAGTCTACAAATGCTAGAAACGTAGGTTTGCCTTTTCTTAATCTTTCTTCTAAGATAAGTCGTAAGGTCAGTATTGCCTCACGTGTTCCAACATTTCGACGGAATCCAAACTGATCCTCCCCGAGGTCTGGATCTACCAGTTTTTCTATTCGTCTGTAAAGAATTCGCGTTAGTATTTTGCAGCCGTGGCTTATTAAACTGATAGTTCGGTAATTTTCACATCTGTCAGCACCTACTTTCTTTGGGATTGGAATTATTATATTCTTCTTGAAGTCTGAGGGTATTTCGCCTGTCTCATACATCTTGCTCACCAGCTGGTGGAGTTTTGTCATGACTGGATCTCCCAATAATTCCAAATTCCAAAGAAAGCTGGTGCTGACAGGTGTGATAATGCCTATCAGTTTAATAAGTAAGTGTTGCAAAATACTGATACCAATCCTTTACAGAAGAAAGGGAACACTGGTAGAAACCGACCTCTGGGAATATCAGTTTGGATTCCGTAGAAATGTAGGAACCCGCGAGGCAATACTGACCCTACGATTTCTCACAGAAGACATGTCAAGGAAGGGCAAACTTACGTTTATAGCATTTGTAGAGTTAGAGAAAAAATTTGAAAATGTTGACTAGAATACTGAGCAAGCAGTAAAGGAAACAAAAGAAAAATTTGGAGTAGGAACTTAAGTCCAGGGAGAAGAAATAAAAAGTTTGAGGTTTATCGATGACATTGTAGTTCTGTCAGAGGCAGCAATGGAGTTGGAAGAGCAGTTGAACGGAATGGACAGTGTCTTGAAAGGAGGTTATAAGATGAACATCAACAAAAGCAAAACGAGGATAATGGAATGTAGTTGAGTTAACTTGGGCGATGCTGAGGGAATTACACTCCTGGAAATTGAAATAAGAACACCGTGAATTCATTGTCCCAGGAAGGGGAAACTTTATTGACACATTCCTGGGGTCAGATACATCACATGATCACACTGACAGAACCACAGGCACATAGACACAGGCAACAGAGCATGCACCATGTCGGCACTAGTACTGTGTATATCCACCTTTCGCAGCAATGCAGGCTGCTATTCTCCCATGGAGACGATCGTAGAGATGCTGGATGTAGTCCTGTGGAACGGCTTGCCATGCCATTTCCACTTGGCGCCTCAGTTGGACCAGCGTTCGTGCTAGACGTGCAGACCGCGTGAGACGACGCTTCATCCAGTCCCAAACATGCTCAATGGGGGACAGATCCGGAGATCTTGCTGGCCAGGGTAGTTGACTTACAGCTTCTAGAGCACGTTGGGTGGCACGGGATACATGCGGACGTGCATTGTCCTGTTGGAACAGAAAATTCCCTTGCCGGTCTAGGAATGGTAGAACGATGGGTTCGATGACGGTTTGGATGTACCGTGCACTATTCAGTGTCCCCTCGACGATCACCAGAGGTGTACGGCCAGTGTAGGAGATCGCTCCCCACACCATGATGCCGGGTGTTGGCCCTGTGTGCCTCGGTCGTATGCAGTCATGACTGTGGCGCTCACCTGCACGGCGCCAAACACGCATACGACCATCATTGGCACCAAGGCAGAAGCGACTCTCATCGCTGAAAACGACACGTCTCCATTCGTCCCTCCATTCACGCCTGTCGCGACACCACTGGAGGCGGGCTGCACGATGTTGGGGCGTGAGCAGAAGACGGCCTAACGGTGTGTGGGACCGTAGCCCAGCTTCATGGAGACGGTTGCGAATGGTCCTTACCGATACCCCAGGAGCAAAAGTGTCCCTAATTTTCTGGGAAGTGGCGGTGCGGTCCCCTACGGCACTGCGTAGGATCCTACGGTCTTGGCGTGCATCCGTGCGTCGCTGCGGTCCGGTCCCAGGTCGACGGGCACGTGCACCTTCCGCCGACCACTGGCGACAACATCGATGTACTGTGGAGACTTCACGCCCCACGTGTTGAGCAATTCGGCGGTACGTCCACCCGGCCTCCCGCATGCCCACTATACGCCCTCGCTCAAAGTCCGTCAACTGCACATGCGGTTCACGTCCACGCTGTCGCGGCATGCTACCAGTGTTAAAGACTGCGATGGAGCTCCGTATGCCACGGCAAACTGGCTGACACTGATGGCGGCGGTGCACAAATGCTGCGCAGCTAGCGCCATTCGACGGCCAACACCGCGGTTCCTGGTGTGTCCGCTGTGCCGTGCGTGTGATCATTGCTTGTACAGCCCTCTCGCAGTGTCCGGAGCAAGTATGGTGGGTCTGACACACCGGTGTCAATGTGTTCTTTTTTCCATTTCCAGGAGTGTAGATTAGGAAATGAGACACTTAAAGTAGTAAAGGAGTTCTGCTATTTGGGGAGCAAAATAACTGATGATGGTCGTAGTAGAGAGGATATAAAATGTAGACTGGCTCATGATTGTCCGGGTCCAACTGCTGAACACATGCTAAGACAGACGTTGGGGGTCTACATACTAACGGTTAATAGTCTGTATACCAAGAGATGTGGCCGTAAGTTACAATTTGGTACGGTTTGTTTGCTCATTGCATTTTGGTATGTTTTCCTGTATTCTGTTTTTGCTACGTAAGCATGTAACTCGTTCTGCTTGCGTTATTGGTAGAACGTTTCTATCGACAGTATGTGTAAGAGGCTGTGATGCTTAGTTTCACAGGTACTCATTATGTCTGACGTCATACTGGCGTGCATATGCTAGGTTGACATTTGGAAGAAAGTGGCCGCGATAGGCCAACTGATGTCTCACGTTCCGTGGTTCAATTAAAAATGACAGTGAGAGGCTCTGAGCTGTCTGCTTTCATGGCAGCAGTCATTTCTTCAGATAATATTAATATTCCAGAAGCACTCTTCATACCTGTTTTCCGTGATCTAAGAATGCTTTGTCCGAAACGTATCCACCTATACTGACGTTAGCAGTATGAATACCTTTAGGACGTTCATGTTTTCACGCAGTTAGTATTCTTTATTTATGTTAGCACCTCTTGTGCCTATGTTTTCTGTAAACCAACCCAGCCAGACCAGTGACTGTGGTCCCACAGAACTAATCAGAAAAAGTATGTTTCTAGTACAATCTGTTGCGTGTGTGACACTCCATGTTGCTGTTGTCGACCTGTTCCGCCTACCCGAAGTCATACTGTACCACCAGCAATGGGCTCACGATCTCAAGATGCCGAATGCCTCTTTGGTGTGGTATTTTGGAGAGGGTTTCCCAGGCGCTAATGCCAGGACGAAGAAATCCTACCCAACTTCCTGACATAGTTAAGGGATCAAGACTAAGTATAATTAAGCTACTGTAAATAAGGAAACTAGGACTGAAAATTTTGTGAGGCAAACTTCCTATCACAAATACGTAAAAATCTAGATAATACCTATGCAATGCTTAACTTCAACAAGAAGATTGAGAGTAATTTTAACTTAACGATTTCCAAACCAGCATGTACTGCAGGGCAAGTAAATACTCATATGTACACTTATGTAAAGTATATATTTCTCTGAGCGTCATCCTATATACCAGTGTATTCATGAACTCATATTACACAACAGTTTAACTGATGTGTAAAAATGACCACTAGCGAAGCAACCAAACATGGTAAACTACTATTCTAAAACTGTCTAATCTTCTATCAAAGATACAGAAAGGTGAGTTTCATTGATTTATAGACTTTAAAACTATGAAAGTAGGCCATGCCAATGTGAAAACAATACACGCGACGTTTGTTACACAACAGTTTAACTGATGTGTAAAAATGACCACTAGCGAAGCAACCAAACATGGTAAACTACTATTCTAAAACTGTCTAATCTTCTATCAAAGATACAGAAAGGTGAGTTTCATTGATTTATAGACTTTAAAACTATGAAAGTAGGCCATGCCAATGTGAAAACAATACACGCGACGTTTGTTACGTAAGGCAACTTGTGTATAAACATTCGGAGATATTCCTTGTCAGTTCATCTTAGCAGTTCACTATCTCCATAAGTCAATATAAATAATGATAACTTACGAAACATTTATTTGGACGTAGGTCAAAATGATACTACCAGAATAATTTCGCCGTACTTTCATGGCACTGTAACATCTCAGTTTCGCCTCCAGCGTACATAGGTCATTATCCTTAAGATATACATTAAGTGCTTTGTCCTCTGCGATTTTTAGCACAATGTAAATAATAGTCGCAACTCTCCCTCTATTTTTTGATACCCAGTGTGATAGCAGCGCGCCAAGTGGCCAGAAAACTACATTTATGAATGCGTTATCGCATCTGTGCGGATACTGTACTTTTTACTAATTTGTAGCGTAGTTCGTACAATAGGAAGCGTATGGAGCGCAATAAAAATCGACTATTACTAAAAACGGACTGCACTTTTGTCGTTTTTTATTTTCCTAAGGATTCGGGGAGGTATGAAATTGCATCTTACAGGAGAGTTTATAATTATTCTCTTGTATCGTACAGATATTCAATAAGAATGTCGTTCATCTTTGGAAATTGTAAATTTGTGGTAGGTTCTATGGGAAAAAACTGCTGAGGTCCCTAGGCTTACACACTACTTAATCTAACTTAAACTAACTTACACTAAGAACTACACACACACCCATGCCCGAGGGATGACTCGAAACTCCGCCGGGGCAGCCGCGCTAACCGTGGCATGGCGCCCTAGACCGCGCGTCTGTTCTTCGTTAATAACAGAAACTTGCTGTAATCACCAGAAGACCTGACATTTTACAGAAAGGCATCGTGTATCTACCTAGCAGAGCGAAGTTTTTTTCGCTACAATTTCATACAAATCAGTGAATGAGGAACATAGGAAATCCGTACGGAATGTAATACCTACATTAAAGTACAAAATAAGCCACCACACCTGTAGCTGAAGGGAAACCATACAGACGTAATAATAAAACGTCAAAGGAACTAGATGTGTTTTCCCAACACAGAAGAAACAAATTCCACAGTATGTGCTACATATGAGTTAGAAATCCCAAGAATCTCGAACATATTCACTTTTTTTTAAGCAAAAGTAACAGCATTTACATAAATGTTCGTGTATTAGAAAG
Organism: Schistocerca gregaria; assembly: GCF_023897955.1. Taxonomy (NCBI): domain Eukaryota; kingdom Metazoa; phylum Arthropoda; class Insecta; order Orthoptera; family Acrididae; genus Schistocerca; species Schistocerca gregaria. The sequence continues at coordinate 294,000,779 of NC_064923.1, forward strand.
TCGAATGAAGTATAAAAATGGGCGAACCATGACTGCATAAAAAAATTACGTGTAATGGAGAAGACCATGTGATGGTAAGAGCAGACACCAACACAAATATCTGTTTTTCAAGCATGAAATATGTGTTTATATTCTCTTTATTTCAGTTGAGTAACCTATAATTATACAGACATACGAAACTATTTCTTGATGTGCAAGTTGTACATGTAGTTATGTCATTGAATAAGTGAATTTGTCTGTTTTTATATTTCTTTCGCGATAATTTATGTCTCTTGGTCATATACTGATGCATGCGACTCGAAACGTAACTACTATTTCGTTATTTAATTAGAAAATAACTAAAAACGAGCTTGTGCTTACGATGCAGGTAATTGTCGTCTCACCGCTTGGAGTGCTAGTGTCTCTCCAGCTGTCAAACAAAAACATTTCCAACAGCGTATTATACAGTGTTTTTAGCAACATAGTGACTTGCGTTTTTTTCTCTCTGGACTTGTCTTCCTCTCTGTGGGGAGGCAGAAAATATTGGAAATTACGTCTGATTCATTAGACGAGTGGGTTAGAAAGTTTTTCGGAAAGCACCAATTTGCGCATTCTGCCGCCATTTTATGAGTGCATAGCTTAATGAAATATTACTGCGGCATATTTAAGTGTTCCCCCTTCTCTCTATAAAGACTGAGATATTTCAATAAAAAATTTTCGAAGTCACGGTATGAAGATACTATGAATACCAAGAAATTTTTTATAACCCGAATACCGCGACGAGAAAGAGAAAGCTCCAATGCCCATGAATAAGTGTGTCCATTCAGACAAAATGCTGTAAAATCCTGAATGATGTTAAGTCAGCATGTATTTGTGAAATAATTCATCGTCAGACTTGAATTATGGGGCTGTGACATCCGACAATTAAGGAGATTAGTGAGTTCAATGTTCGGTGGTACCTGACCAAGCAGTTCGACAAATTCTCACGTTAAAACGTACGCGAGAATGAGAAAACGGTCCGCAAATAAATCTGAGGGTGTCTATGTTTTACAATAAGGAACAAACAGTGAAAAAGCATATGAAGTGTCTGGCGGTTATACTACCATACAATACGCCCTCAGTTTTGTGGCCTATGTACAGAGCTCGACACCAAGTAAGGAGGTAATTTCATTTGTCAAAACAAAAATTGATAGTGTTACTTCTGGATATTTTGACAGATGCCACTCGTTAATTACAGTCTCTGGCAACGATACAATACAATTATTACTCTTACTTGACAATTCAGATGAGAGAGAAAAGGAAAAAAATAATATATCGAAATAAATGTACACTCACATGCATAGATTTCTTTTTGATATTCGAGTGCTTGATTAATTTTTTTGTTCATACATAAACATGTAATGCTTTAATATGAAGTAGTAGCCACAATCAATTAGAAAGTACGGAGTGCATGTTAGAATTTAACACCTGCAGTGCTCAAAAATAACTGAGCAACAAGGTACTGTTTTCTCCCTTTCGTCATTTATCAATAATTACATGTACTTTAGAAATTTATGTACACAGCGCTAATTGCCTAACAGTGATGGAAGATCAGATGTAAAATAAATTAGTTTTGAATATATCGTGGGAGCAGACAGTGATCATAGTGATTACTAATGGTTACTATTAAAATCAGTTTTGATCACCAATTTCTTTATTCCTGCAACCGGTTTCGACCACGCCCTGTGGTCATCTTCATATCAAAATGCTGTATAGTGATTTACCACCGTTCAGCTTCACCATTAGACTGTGACTGAAAAGGTTCAGTCGTCACATGGTGTATATCATAGATGACACGAAACTGATGGAAATCGTCTGACGTGAATTGTCGCCAATTGTCAGAAACAATGATCTCAGTCAGATACTAACGGCGAAAAACAAAAGACAGTCGCTACCGTACTCGTAGTAGCACTGGATGTCATGGTGACAACAAAAGGAAGTGTAGTGTGAGCATGTGGAACAGCCATTGGTTGTTCCGGAACGGACCCACTAAATCAATACGACTGCGCTACTGTAGACTGGATGGATGTGGCCACTCAAAAATGCACAAGTGGTCATTTCTTCAATCTCTCCCTTCATGCACTGCCAAGTACGGGTGACGGCGGCTGAGGTTATCGTGCGAATTACATCCTAACAACGTTGGTGCAATAAAGACAGTACTTCACACTGTAGGGACTGATGAATCACACAGTCTTTTTCTGTATGCAACAGCAGAACACCTGATCGCCCAGACAGCAGGTGACAATGTGAAAAACAGGGTCGCGCCACTGAATGGGGAATTTCTTTGAAACTGCGTGGCCACCGATCATGCATGTATTTCATAACAATCTGAAGAGTTGCGTCAGAGGTAGTAGTTGTGGCAACATGCCGAAAGTCGAGAGGAAAATTTTGAAGACATTCAGTACCATGAGAATTGATTTGAAAACATAATTACTCAAACGAATCGAACACTTTGTTGATACTGATCAATAACCGAGACAACATGTTGGCATTCGACTTTTGGGAAGTGACCCTTTACAACAATTCAAACAGATAATCAAACGATATCAAAGTTATAATTATTGTGCAGTTCGAACTGGGATGGAGATCGCAGGTTTAAATAAGACTTACGATCTGTCGGCAAATAGATCTTCCGGCTATAAAAATACTGGTGGAATTTCGTAACACCAAAAAAAACGGCGAGCGCCTCTTTTTCAAGCTGACTGAAGTTACACTGCGCCTTGCTAAGAGTTTTCGAAGCAAAAGGTGCTATATGTCAGAAGATACGGTAAGTATGTCAAAATAACCAATATTATGGGAGAACATTGCTCTGATCCCATAAGAAGATGCATCCACAGCAAACGCGAGAGGCCAAGCTGGGCAAAGTAACTCAAACACCTACGGCTTAACAACGCCTCTTTCAATTGCTGAAATCTGTTCTGCCATTCTTTGGACCACACAAAAGTATCTTTTTTCGAGAGCAGCTAGATAAGCAGAGCAGCAATTTGCACAGCACTAGGAATAAATTTTGTGTAACAGGTGACATTCCCCCTAACTTACTGGAGCTCCATTTACAGGGCGCAAGCAGCTGTCTAACGACAGCCAAGTGCGATGTAGTTGGATTTATACGCAGTACATTTATTATGTAACCTAAATAGTTCAATTATTCCTGGAAGAAGGAGCAGCTGCAGAAAGAACTTGAAACAAACAGTTTAAACTTACCAAGTGCTCTGCAGACATACGAACTGCTACAACAATGTCGTCCAGGTAGTACAAAAGGGACTTACACTGTTAACAGTTTCAGGAAGCACTGAAAAATTGCAGGAGCTGAATCATTTCCAAAAGGTAATCTTTGAAACCGGAAAAAGCTAAGCGAGTGTTTATCACAAAATATTGCTTGGAATCTTTATCCACGGCAACTGTACATATGCCTCTCGCAATCTGCTTTTGAGAAGTATCTGCCCTTTCCCAATCTGTCCATCAGTTTCTCTGAATGTTGAATAGGAAAAGAACCCACTATAGTTTGTGGATTTACTGTTGCTTTAAAGTCTGCACACAAACGAAAACTACCTGAAATTCCTTCAGATTGATCAAGGTCGATGCCCATTGTCATGCAGAAATGGATGTGATAACAGCTTTGTCTTGCTATCTTTGCAGGTCCAAAGCAATTTACTCACGTACTGCGTGGGGGACAGGTCGTGCTCGAAAAAAATCGCGACTGTTGGTTGTCTTTTACAGCTATGTGCGCTACAATGTCATTTTGCCTTTCTCTACCTGGTTTGAATAGCTCCTTGTGCTTACTGCACTGGTCAAAAAGTTAGCTTGAGGCACAGAAATACTAATTTGTAACATATTGTACTGAATGCATAAGTTGAATAAATAAAATAAAACTCACCCATATATGTTTTCATTGTTTATAGAACCGATTACATGAAAAGAAACGCACTTTGTCTACGGAAAACTGCAGCCAAACTGCACATGCCAAAGACTGGAATTTCTTGTCCATTGACGGGAGACAAAATAGAAGTACGCTGAGGTACCTGTGGCTATCGATTGTGGCGTAAGTGTCTTTATTTATCATGGAAACAGAAGCACCATTGGCCAACTGCAACTTAATTGTGTGTTGCTCCACTTTAAAATGAACAAAAACTTTGTTCGTATCCATTTGTATAGCAGTGGAAGAATTCCGCGATGCAGGAACGCAAGGTTCAGCTCTCACCCGAGTGAGTGGAGTCACCTGCTTGTGAACACTTGTTGAGAATGATGAAGCTAAGGCCGCGGTGCCCGAGCACGAGGGCAGCTGTCGCTCTAACCTTGTCTGCCTCGTAAACAGTTTGAACGTGATTTTCACGCTCACATTGAAATTTAGTAGCATCATGGTGAGGACAACCTTTCTAATCATGCTTCGAAAAGCACTTAAGGCACGATTTTCTCCCAGTACTTTATAGCACACGTTATGTGACAGAAAGTTTTTACTTCTGCTGTGTTTACAGTTTGTCTGAGCAGTACTCCTAGTTACTTGAACATTCTTCTGTACATGAGACTGAGTGTCTGACACATTACGAACAAGTGAAATAGAAGGGGCCTCAAAATCAATCTCTGTTGAGTCCGAAGCCGTTTGAGTTTACAGAATAGACAGAACTGTTTTGTAAATCAGGGTCTGGAGGCTTTAGAAGTGCAACACGAATGCATGCATCAGATTCTGCGTAAGAGTATCATGCAACGTTGCTTCACTATTATTAATTCCACGTTAACGTTTAAACCTGCAGTGCCTGTTGACACCTCTGAGTACAGTTGTGTACTGCTTAACTGTCTGAGAAGGCTGCTTCTTCAGACGAAAAAATTTAAACCGTGCAGCTGCTCCGTGGATATGACTGTCATAATATTTGCTAGCAATTGCTCAAGATCATCGTGCTTCACTTTCTCGCGAGTAGTCTCACCGCAATGTTTCACACAGGGTTGTTGACTTTGGGACGAACGGTGGACAAAAAACAAGAATTGCGCTTCATACCTGCTGTGGACATTTCCTGTGGCGTCTCCGATATAATGAGAAATAGTACACAAAAAAATAAAAGAGAACACAACAGGAGCAGCAAGGAAATCGATTGCAACTCACGCACAGGCAGGCAGCTGGGGTAGCGAATTGGGAACAAGGCGCGTGCGCATACTAATTCATGTCATGCCTCACGGCCAACCGTGCAATTTGAACAGTTCAGAAATTATGACGATTTTGTTTCATGTAGTTCATTAATTGTACAAAGTGGCCATGCAGTGAACGATTCAAACATGCCTTTGTTGATTCACTAATGCTGCCACTTTCCATTTCGGTGGGCACTGGGATGGATGAACCACGTAAGGTGGACGATGTAAGGGTCCATTTTTTCTACAGCAATTTCAGGCTAAATTTTGTCGTGCCAACCGCTTTCGCAGCCAACTGTAACTAAAGGAAAGTCTAATGAATGTAAAGATTGGTTCAAATGGCTCTGAGCACTATGGGACTTAACATCTGTGGTCATCAGTCGCCTAGAACTTAGAACTACTTAGAACTAACTAACCTAAAGAAATCGCACACATCCATGCCCAAGGCAGGATTCGAACCTGCGACCGTAGCAGTCACGCGGTTCCGGACTGAGAGCCTAGAACCGCAAGGCCACCGCGGCCAGCGAATGTAAAGAGATTTCTTGTGTATTTCATATATTTGTTCTCTTGTTATGTTGTAGTAGTGGAGACAAATCTAATACTGTGGTACAGAAGCGGGGAGGTGGTTGGCGTCAAACCGTAGCCGGGACCGCACGGAGCAAACGACTGCGCAGCGGTTCACGCGAGCACTAGTGAGCAGCGGCAGAGATGATATTTGCTAGTTGACGGCAGAGGGGAACGCTGTTCATTTCTTTGGAAAAACTGTTGTGATTAGCATGTGGCAGACAGATAAAATCGTTTTGACTTTAGTGGAGATCGGTGTCACTTGGATTTCAGTGGAGATCAATATCGTTTGGACTCAAGCTGAAGTCAGAGCATAGGGTAGTGAAGGGCGGTTGTGGGTTGGCGACTGTATTTTTGCTAACGTGCCAATGATTTGACGAAAATTACAGCCTATCAACAAAGAATGTAATAAATGTTTTTTCCAGATATTATTTACGTGGTTATGTGTCGGGAGTTTGAATGTTGGGAAATATTTTGATGTAGTTGTTATGGAGGTATTGCAAGTGATATTGAACTTGTTTGTCTGAAAAGACGTTAATTCGTATGATCTGGTGACAATGGCTTCGGATCGTAGATCGGTCTTTCCTGTAGTTTACTAAAGTAGTGTGCCTCTCGTGCTCGCTCAATGGTAGTTGCGTCATAGTGTTTGTTTATGGTTGTGAATTTCTGAGAAATTCGGAGAAGTAGCTCCATTGTGCGGTAAGATGATTTTTGGCAAATACTACATACGTGACAGCGAAACTTTTTACAGTACAAGCAGTCAACAATTGATTTGATTTTGCGTTTCAGATACTCAACTTTAGTTTTGGTCCTCATTAGGCCTTTAGTTCACCAGGTATGGAATGTAGTCGAATTAAGTCGGGTGATGCTGAGGGAATTCGATTAGGAAATGAGACACTTAAAGTAGTAAAGGAGTTTTGCTATTTGGGGAGCAAAATAACTGATGATGGTCGAAGTAGAGAGGAGATAAAATGTAGACTGGCAATGGCAAGGAAAGCGTTTCTGAAGAAGATAAATTTGTTAATATCGAGTATTGATTTAAGTGTGAGGAAGTCATTTCAGAAAGTATTTCTATGGAGTGTAGCCATGTATGGAAGTGAAACATGGACGATAAATACACTCCTGGAAATTGAAATAAGAACACCGTGAATTCATTGTCCCAGGAAGGGGAAACTTTATTGACACATTCCTGGGGTCAGATACATCACATGATCACACTGACAGAACCACAGGCACATAGACACAGGCAACAGAGCATGCACAATGTCGGCACTAGTACAGTGTATATCCACCTTTCGCAGCAATGCAGGCTGCTATTCTCCCATGGAGACGATCGTAGAGATGCTGGATGTAGTCCTGTGGAACGGCTTGCCATGCCATTTCCACCTGGCGCCTCAGTTGGACCAGCGTTCGTGCTGGACGTGCAGACCGCGTGAGACGACGCTTCATCCAGTCCCAAACATGCTCAATGGGGGACAGATCCGGAGATCTTGCTGGCCAGGGTAGTTGACTTACAGCTTCTAGAGCACGTTGGGTGGCACGGGATACATGCGGACGTGCATTGTCCTGTTGGAACAGCAAGTTCCCTTGCCGGTCTAGGAATGGTAGAACGATGGGTTTGATGACGGTTTGGATGTACCGTGCACTATTCAATGTCCCCTGGACGATCACCAGAGGTGTACGGCCAGTGTAGGAGATCGCTCCCCACACCGTGATGCCGGGTGTTGGCCCTGTGTGCCTCGGTCGTATGCAGTCCTGATTGTGGCGCTCACCTGCACGGCGCCAAACACGCATACGACAATCATTGGCACCAAGGCAGAAGCGACTCTCATCGCTGAAGACGACACGTCTCCATTCGTCCCTCCATTCACGCCTGTCGCGACACCACTGGAGGCGGGCTGCACGATGTTGGGGCGTGAGCTGAAGACGGCCTAACGGTGTGTGGGACTGTAGCCCAGCTTCATGGAGACGGTTGCGAATGGTCCTCGCCGATACCCCAGGAGCAACAGTGTCCCTAAGTTGCTGGGAAGTGGCGGTGCGGTCCCCTACGGCACTGGGTAGGATCCTACGGTCTTGGCGTGCATCCGTGCGTCGCTGCGGTCCGGTCCCAGGTCGACGGGCACGTGCACCTTCCGCCGACCACTGGCGACAACATCGATGTACTGTGGAGACCTCACGCCCCACGTGTTGAGCAATTCGGCGGTACGTCCACCAGGCCTCCCGCATGCTCACTATACGCCCTCGCTCAAAGTCTGTCAACTGCACATACGGTTCACGTCCACGCTGTTGCGGCATGCTACCAGTGTTAAAGACTGCGATGGAGCTCCGTATGCCACGGCAAACTGGCTGACACTGACGGCGGCGGTGCACAAATGCTGCGCAGCTTGCGCCATTCGACGGCCAACACCGCGGTTCCTGGTGTGTCCGCTGTGTTGTGCGTGTGATCATTGCTTGTACAGCCCTCTCGCAGTGTCCGGAGCAAGTATGGTGGGTCTGACACACCGGTGTCAATGTGTTCTTTTTTCCATTTCCAGGAGTGTAGTTTGGACTAGAAGAGAATAGAAGCTTTCGAAATGTGGTGCTACAGAAGAATGCTGAAGATTAGATGGTTCAAATGGTTCAAATGGCTCTGAGCACTATGGGACTCAACTGCTGTGGTCATTAGTCCCCTAGAACTTAGAACTCCTTAAACCTAACTAACCTAAGGACATCACACACATCCATGCCCGAGGCAGGATTCGAACCTGCGACCGTAGCAGTCGCACGGTTCCGGACTGCGCGCCTAGAACCGCGAGACCACCGCGGCCGGCGAAGATTAGATGGGTAGATCACATAACTAATGAGGAAGTATTGAATAGGATTGGGCAGAACCAGTCTCAGGACTGAAGATCACAACAACAACAACAACAGTTCACCCGGTATATCGGTCCAACACCTGAAGCAACTCTGTAGCTGTCTTTGTTTAAGAGTCAGAGCTTAAGTGGCAGCGACCCTTACTACTGCATGTTTAATTACCTTTTTTAAATATACAGTACGGACTTCCCTACCCTCGTAACATAACACGATTAGCTATACCATAAAAGAGAAAAAGTTTTATTTATTTAGAGTGAAAAAAGAAAGTGCCCTGAATTAAGCAATAAATAGAATCAAACTGACAAAATAAAGAAGGAAATATAGAAAAAACATTTAAATAATAAAACAATTTAAGGAAAACAGTTACGTAAAGTAATCCATAGGGATTACCACACAAAATCTTTAGCTTTCGTGTAATAGTCAAAGATATTTAAAGTATATTACTGATTAAAAAAAGGAAATAAAATGCTTATGAGAATTTAAAAGGTGATATTTGTATTTAATGTTTTTTGAAGGAAGGATTCCGAAATATTTTGAGTTATGTGATACGGTAACCATATTTACCGTTAACACTACTAAACTTGTCTTTGGTAACAAGGAAAGAGATTATTGACTGTCAAGAGGCCAAGTGTTACATCACTGATTTGTAATTACGGTCATCGCTATCGGTAGGGAAAGATGTATACTCTCTAAACGAGAATAATTAACATTGAACCATCTTATACATATTGCAATAAAAATATCAGGTTCGCTTGTGTTAAGAGTATTGCTATAAAGGATGTAGATTTCGTAAATATATGATTCGTACTTCGGTATGTTTAAAGAAGTGAATAGCCAGCGATATAATTCTGTACGTACGGAACGTCATTTAATTGTAACTTTTCTTATTTTCTAGAAGGAAAACATTTAATAGTTATTTTGAGATTTTGTCGCCATACGAGAGTTACGTATAAAGTCCAATATCATTTCCACGTAATAGGTTTTATGTAATGATGACAGAAAAGTGCTTAAACAAATTACGATATTTTTAAATTGTTAAATCATTTGTCTGACAGACACTCTTACCCAAGAGGTATCACCCCGAGGATTTTGATTATAAAGAAAAGAATTTTTGACTACCGAATACTATTTTTCCAAGACTTTAGACGAATTAGATATACTTCAGCGACTAAATAAAATCTAGAAGTCGCAGCATAATTAAAACTGCAGACAAAGTAAGTATGATTATTAAAATATTTGGAGTGCAGGTGTGATCGTATTGGAAGGTCCTGCGACTTTCTGACAGAAAAGCAGCTAGTACCCAGTTAGCGTGTCGTTCTTACAGTGATAGTACAAACTCACGCTTCATTTGAAGTTGGCGCATCTTGTACGTAAGTGCAGCGTTGTATGAGTACAGCTGCATCAATTAACATGAGAGTGGTCTCAAATAAATCTCACATCAAGAGACGTCTTGTAGAGTTTTATTCACGGTTACTGTAGTTGAATTAATTACGTGAATGAAAAGCAGCAACGTAAGACAACATACAACACGAGCCACCAATGGTGGAACTGCTGCATCCGACGCAGACGATTTATCCACTGCGTTCTTTCTTGAAGTTGTGTTTGTGATTAGCGTTACATCGTACTGCGCTCGGTACAAGTATTGTTCGGCGAGAATTGAATATATCTAAGAGAATACGATGTATCTAGGGTAGTAGTGTTTACTTTAACCACTGAAACAAAGACCAGCAGGTGTTTCTAATGAATTATTAACAAAGACAGTAATAGGAAGTTATATTTGAGTACAGAGTTGCTATGTGGTTTGCAAGTGGTTTGTACATCGAAATGCAGCACCGTACGACTTCCTAAAACAATTCAGAAAATGTAGTTCTTCGTCCGAAAGCTGGTTTTGTGTACGTTTGAGGGGCAGCCAAATGACAAAAAGATATATGACAAAAAAGTACGTGAATTGTTTATTATTTCAAAAATAATCACCGTAGCTGTTAATACATTTATCCCACTGTGAGACAAGATAGTCAATGCCTTCGTGCAAAAATGTTTGGTGGTTGCTTACTGAACTATTATTGTACCCAGGCATGCAATACTTCGTCTGGAGCAACTCAACGCCCTCCATTGTCTTTCTTCATTGCTCCAACGGTATGGAAATCACACGGGGAGAGATCGGGATTGTATGGATGATGTAGAAGGGCTTCCTAGTGAAACTTCTGAAGGGTAGTCGAAACAATCTTGGCAACATACCGGTGGGCCGACATAAAATTACTGTATGGAAAATAAAGTAATAGATATCGGTAATGAAATCACAGAACCAGTGGAAGATTTCTCATAGTTACGGCTGTTCAGCACAACGAGTACTGTTATAGGAAAAGGAAGAGACGTGTAAAAATGGCCTGCATTATTTTTGATAAAAAGGGTTTTCAAACGAATTGTTCACAATCAGCGCATATTATCAGTTTCTATTTAAGGTTGTGTTACAAGGGATTTTAACGAGGAAACCGTTCAAAAGCTGAGGGTGGCTTTAAAGAATTACCGAGAAAATCTGTCAGGAGAGATTCAAAAAACGAGGAATAGACAGCAGTGGAAGAAGTATTTATGACCTAAATGAAAATGGTACGGTAGGCGGAACAAGTAGCCAGTTGAATGGATGGTAAATGAACCATGGAAACTGTTCATCAGATTTCTTGACAAGCCGACGCTGCTATCAAACTAAATGACAAAAGCAAACGTGTAGCAGTTTTATGCTTGCGTACAGTACAAGTAGGAAATAAAAGCATGTCAAAGTCCTGAAGCGGCCTTCAGTCAGCAGTGGGTCGCAGTTACACCGTATTGACATATTAAAACTGGTGCACGGAATATTTACTCTGCTAAATGCCAGCAGGCACGGAGAAAAGGTATTTATTTTTATAAATTAATTGTAATGTCCTGTTTCGTACCAGTATATTGTGAAAGGGAGCAATGTAGATTTAAATTACTGACTAACCAACAATAAGTTGTTCTTTCGACCATATTATGGAGATATCTTGTCATGTTAATGTTACACGTTCTAGTTCATCGTCATGATGGATCGATGACACTTTCTGAATTAACGTTTCGGTGTTGCTGCAAAACTTTTTACAGATGTTAAAACTGAAAACCGTGGACGTGATGGATATCCCTATCACAATATCCACCTGGTTCGCTATAATTACACATTTTCAACCCGTAAAAATATTCACTTTAGACTTTTTCCTTTTCTGATACATTCCTTGGTCACATGAGAATAATGAAAACGTGAAGGCGTCATCCTTAAGGAATGTTTCAGCACTTTCACACTCATTATAACGGAAACAAGCTGGCGTCAGTATTTTTAGGCAGTAGGTAGTCTGAAACTGATCTTTGTCAGACCCAAACATATGTTGGTTATCTTAAAACAATTTTTTTTATAAGACCTAGAATTCCCCTAACCCTGAGTAATGATCAGATACCGACTAGTTTCTGACGTACAAGTGAGTGTTGAAATTACGTAGAAACTTATTCACGAGAAAATTCCTGTCTCACTAGAAAAAAAGATATTGTTCCGTTCCATTTAGTTTTACTTATATGTAGGAAAAACTACATAATCCGATTTCGAGGAGTCTAATCATATCTGCTGTATGCACAGTCACTTCTGTCTTTATACAAAACAATCTGTCGTGTTCTTGGCTGTTTTGAGAAAAGTGGTAGGAATGTTGAAGAGTAACAAGTAGTCGGCGTCGAGATAATTACTGATAGAGCGCAGACTTAGACAAAAATCAATTTACCTTCTAAAATTAGCTCGAGGACAAATCTAAATATGTATATCCGAGGTCTGAACTTTATTTCTCCCAAAGCCGAGACTACGGTCTTAACGACTGGACCATCCTGATAAACCCTTCGGATTTTAGCACTTAGCTACCAACTCCTTATGTTAATATTGTCAGAAACTTTTGATGACACGGCCCACGAAATATCTGATGTCTTCATGAGAATTAATTCTGAAACTTTACAATGTTGTATCGTTGAAAAACTGACTTATTCGTGTGTTGATCATTAACGTGAAAAAGTATGGTACGTCTTAAAATTTCAGATGATTGATAGAAACAGTTAGTTCTAGAGATCAACACAGCTTAACGTTGATTGGTGAAAGACATCTTCTTTACATTGAATTCTGGAGGAAAAGACTCTTGAAAAGCAAACATTTAAAAATTCTAGTACAAGTAATGTACAAATACAATAAATTCTGAAACTATTCATAGTAATACTACATATTACAGGTAAATGAACTTATTTGTTGGTGTGGGGGGAGGGGGGGTTGAGATGGGATAATGATGTCAGTTTCAATTGTGTGACACCCTCAGTCCTTATGTAGTATATGTTCGTATGTTACAAGCGTAATTTATCTTTTTTTTTCTATCCCAGGAAAGATAGGAAGTTAGCTGTGTCTTTACATCATGTTCTTTCATTGCATCACTTCTTTTCTTTTCTGTATGTTACCGGCAGGTGGCAGCATCAACTTAAAAAGCTGTTTATCGTAGTGTCAGCATGTCTTCGACTAATAAAGGCAGTATCTGTATATTTTTAGGAATTTTGTACAACAATGTGTTTAGAATATGTTGTAATAAGGTTATATACCCTAAAATACCGAGTAAGAGATTGTTAATTTCATTACAGCGGTTTAGCGATATATGTTTTCCATGTGGCATTCAGCAAAGAGCTACACCTTCACATTACAGCGGCATCGTTTTCATAATTTTCAGGTGGCTATTATTGAGTTTTCAGAGTATTAAATATATATTTATTTAAATATATTTTCGAACCTTTTTTTTTTTTTTTTTTTTTTTTTTTTTTTTTTTTTTTTTTTTCATCAGTCTACTGACTGGTTTGATGCGGCTCGCCACGAATTCCTTTCCTGTGCTAACCTCTTCATCTCAGAGTAGCACTTGCAACCTACGTCCTCAATTATTTGCTTGACGTATTCCAATCTCTGTTTTCCTCTACAGTTTTTGCCCTCTACAGCTCCCTCTAGTACCATGGAAGTCATTCCCTCATGTTTTAACAGATGTCCTATCATCCTGTCCCTTCTCATTATAGGTGTTTTCCACATATTCCTTTCCTCTCCGATTCTGCGTAGAACCTCTTCATTCCTTACCTTGTCAGTCCACCTAATTTTCAACATTCGTCTATAGCACCACATCTCAAATGCTTCGATTCTCTTCTGTTCCGGTTTTCCCACAGTCCATGTTTCACTACCATACAATCCTGTACTCCAGACGTACATCCTCAGAAATTTCTTCCTCAAATTAAGGCCGGTATTTGATATTAGTAGACTTCTCTTGGCTAGAAATGCCTTTTTTTGCCATAGCGAGTCTGCTTTTGATGTCTTCCTTGCTCCGTCCGCCAATGGTTATTTTACTGCCTAGGTAGCAGAATTCCTTAACTTCATTGACTTCGTGACCATCAATCCTGATGTTAAGTTTCTCACTGTTCTCATTTCTACTACTTCTCATTACCTTCGTCTTTCTCCGATTTACTCTCAAACCATACTGTGTACTCATTAGACTGTTCATTCCGTTCAGCAGATCATTTTATTCTTCTTCACTTTCACTCAGGATAGCAATGTCATCAGCGAATCGTATCATTGATATCCTTTCACCTTGTATTTTAATTCCACTCCTGAACCTCTCTTTTATTTCCATCATTGCTTCCTCGATGTACAGATTGAAGAGTAGGGGCGAAAGGCTACAGCCTTGTCTTACACCCTTCTTAATACGGGCACTTCGTTCTTGATCGTCCACTTTTATTATTTCCTCTTGGTTGTTGTACATATTGTATATGATCCGTCTCTCCCTATAGCGTACCCCTACTTTTTTCAGAATCTTGAACAGCTTGCACCATTTTATATTGTCGAACGCTTTTTCCAGGTCGAAAAATCCTATGAACGTGTCTTGATTTTTCTTTAGCCTTGCTTCCATTACTAGCCGTAACGTCAGAATTCCCTCTCTCGTGCCTTTACTTTTCCTAAAGCCAAACTGATCGTCACCTAGCGCATTCTCAATTTCCTTTTCCATTCTTCTGTATATTATTCTTGTAAGCAGCTTCGATGCATGAGCTGTTAAGCTGATTGTGCGATAATTCTCGCACTTGTCAGCTCTTGCCGTCTTCGGAATTGTGGGGATGATGCTTTTCCGAAAGTCAGATGGTATGTCGCCAGACTCATAGATTCTACACACCAACGTGAATAGTCGTTTTGTTGCCACTTCCCCTAATGATTTTAGGAATTCTGATGGAATGTTGTCTATCCCTTCTGCCTTATTTGACCGTAAGTTCTCCAAAGCTCTTTTAAATTCCTATTCTAATACTGGATCCCCTATCACTTCTAAATCGACTCCTGTTTCTTCTTCTATCACATCAGACAAATCTTCACCCTCATAGAGGCTTTCAATGTATTCTTTCCGCCTGTCTGCTCTCTCTTCTACATTTAACAGTGGAATTCCCGTTACACTCTTAATTTTACCACCGTTGCTTTTAATATCACCAAAGGTTGTTTTGACTTTCCTGTATGCTGAGTCTGTCCTTCCGACAATCATATCTCTTTCGATGTCTTCACATTTTTCCTGCAGCCATTTCGTCTTAGCTTCCCTGAACTTCCTATTTATTTCATTCCTCAGCGACTTGTATTTCTGTATTCCTGATATTCCCGGAACATGTTTGTACTTCCTCCTTTCATCAATCAACTGAAGTATTTCTTCTGTTACCCATGGTTTCTTCGCAGCTACCTTCTTTGTACCTATGTTTTCCTTCCCAACTTCTGTGATGGCCCTTTTTAGAGACGTCCATTCCTCTTCAACTGTGTTGCCTACTGCGCTATTCCTTATTGCTGAATCTATAGCGTTAGAGAATTTCAAACGTATCTCGTCATTCCTTAGAACTTTCGTATCCCACTTCTTAGCGTATTGATTCTTCCTGACTAATGTCTTGAACTTCAGCCTACTCTTCATCACTACTATATTGTGATCTGAGTCTATATCTGCTCCTGGGTAGCCTTACAATCCAGTATCTGATTTCGGAATCTCTGTCTGACCATGATGTAATCTAATTGAAATCTTCCCGTATCTCCCGGCCTTTTCCAAGTATACCTCCTCCTCTTGTGATTCTTGAATAGGGTATTCGCTATTACTAGCTGAAACTTGTTACAGAACTCAATTAGTCTTTCTCCTCTTTCATTCCTTGTACCAAGCCCATATTCTCCTGTAACCTTTTCTTCTACTCTTTCCCCTACAACTGCATTCCAGTCGTCCATGACTATTAGATTTTCGTCCCCCTTTACATACTGCATTACCCTTTCAATATCCTCATACACTTTCTCTATCTGTTCACCTTCAGCTTGCGACGTCGGCATGTATACCTGAACTATCGTTGTCGGTGTTGGTCTGCTGTCGATTCTGATTAGAACAACCCGGTCACTGAACTGTTCACACTAACACACCCTCTGCCCTACATTCCTATTCATAACGAATCCTACACCTGTTATACCATTTTCTGCTGCTGTTGATATTACCCGATACTCATCTGACCAGAAATCCTTGTCTTCCTTCCACTTCACTTCACTGACCCCTACTGTATCTAGATTGAGCCTTTGCATTTCCCTTTTCAGATTTTCTAGTTTCCCTACCACGTTCAAGCTTCTGACATTCCACGCCCCAACTCGTAGAACATTATCCTTTCGTTGACTATTCACTCTTTTTCTCATGGTAACCTCCCCCTTGGCAATCCCCTCCCCGAGATCCGAATGGGGGACTATTCCGGAATATTTTGCCAATGGAGACATCATCGTGACACTTCTTCAACTACAGGCCACATGTCCTGTGGATACACGTTACGTGTCTTTAATGCAGTGGTTTCCTTTCCTTCTGCATCCTCATGTCGTTGGTCATTGCTGATTCTTCCGCCTTTAGGGGCAATTTCCCACCCCTAGGACAAGAGAGTGCCCTGAACCTCTATCCGCTCCTCCGCCCTCTTTGACAAGGCCGTTGGCACAATGAGGCTGACTTCTTATGCCGGAAATCTTCGGCCGCCAATGCTGATTATTTATCCAAATTTAGGCAGTGGCGGGGATCGAACCCGGGACCGAAGACGTTTTGATTATGAATCAAAGACGCTACCTCTACACCACGGGTTAGCTCTGTACATAAATGGTATTCGCCTTAAATATCGTCCAAGAGTCTGGTGAATCACACCAGTTTTCTATATTTACTATTTTTCTATATTTACTACTTTTTAGTTGTAAGCTCAGGGCTGAGACGGATAAAGGAATTTTGGAACAAAAAGGGAAAATATTACTTTAATATCCCTTTATATTATAAAATGGTTATGTATTGTCAAAGAACAGCGTTACGGCAGTATCCAAATAACTGTAAAATAAGTTATAATGAAATTAGTAGAAATAGTCTTCTTGAATCTCATTGAAAGCTCATTAATATCTGCTTTAATCCCGGATAGTTGTATAATTAACACTTTGTAGTCTAACTTGCGCAGAAAACGCTTTTGACGCGAGCAGATTACGTGAGGTAGTATCGTGACTTTTAAAAATTTCTTCGCTAAATCAAGTTAATCCTCAAACAAAGAACCTACAATTTAGCAATATTTTTTTTTTCTCGAACACTCGTCTTACACTTCTTTCTGGACGTAATTCTATAAACCTCTCCTGGTCCCCGACAATCAGTTCTTGCACTTCACATATAATGCAGGTTCTGGAGATAATCCACGAAAACTTTGCTGTAACTCGTTAAAATGCTGTCTAAATGTGCAGTAACGCGAATTCATGCTAACGTTCGAATACACGCGCAACCACTGGGGACTGCAGAGTGAATAACAGTAGGAACATCCCATAGTTCTAATTTCCTTATGATAGCTTGGATTTTTGTCGTCCAGACGAACATCGTCTAACTTTATCGTCTTACAGATGTGGGTTTAATGATTTATTGGAAGTAATTCAGTCATACACAAAAAATTGTTTCTTTCATAAATGTTTTTTCTAGATTCCACGCAGAAAAGAAACGTTCGATAACCATTGAACTTCGGGATTTAGTGTTATGTTTCGTGTGATTTCCATGTCCTTAGAAGACTGTACGTATAGTACTGGATGTGAAGCTCAGAAATTGGTCAAATTTACGATGTTGAGCACATGTTTAGCATTCCGCTTAATTTTTTCCAGTATTCTCCAAGCTACGTTTCCTGTGCACGAAAGAGTAATATCAAGACAACGAAGGTATTTTTGACCTTTTGGTTGGTGAATACTGATAGCAGGACTTGTAAAACAAGCACTAACTAAAAAAGGATGCCAAGGGCATACAGCTGTTAATCTTTACTCTGACCGTTAGTCAGTGTTAGTGGAATGAGACGTTCCAAATACTTTCTCCAAAACGTTGTTAATGTAAGCCGAGGGTAATAGAGGTACATTATTGCTTGTAAGTGCAATTACCGGTAAACAATAAAACTCTCGTGGCTCGTAAATGACGCGGATCCCATATTGAAGAACAGTGGTGCTATGGATCGCGAATGGACTTCTTAAGGATTTGAACTACAGTTTCGGGTTGATTGTAAGCTGCTCGTTTAAAAGGAAAGTCTGTTCGTAAATTACCATCAGTTCTGGCTGCAGGGGCCAGTTTCTCGAAATACATGAACTGCCAAATAGGTCTCTATAATACTAGGAAATAGGTTACAGAAATTTTCTACGAGACGTACGAGTAGAGATGCTTCAAAACACACAAGTTCTGCAATATTGGGAAACGAGACAGAACATATGTGTGGAAATCGTTGAGTCGAGTGAATTAGAGTCTCCTTTGATGTTTATGTAGCAGAAGCCCTCCCACTTATATATAAAACAGAATACATCTCCTTTGTTTTTTTTTTTGTCTTTTAAATGCTTTTTATTCATTTTGTGATCTTAGGTTTTTGAACATTTCATGTAAAATTCTTCTGTAAATTAATACCACCGTTTTAAATTGAAATATTATTGTCAGTGTACAAGTACACATTGTCTATGAGTTTCTGGAAGTTTCGGCCCAGTAGTAAAAATTATATCTACGAAAAAGTTCTACGAACGCGAGAGAGACAATTCATGAGCAGTTAGTTCACGCGTGACTCGGAGGCATTTAGACGGATCGGTCGTTAGTACGGTATACATCGCTTTAAACTTTCATTTAATTGTGAAAAAAATCATTTTGCCAGTACTGGAAGGAGGAGAAGTTTGGAAGAAGTCATAAGCAGCAATTCTGCATCGAGGAAAGATGTTATTCATGAGGGAAGACGAATCCAACGTGGAATGTTCCGGAAGACAACTGCTGCCCTTTCGTTGTTACAGTTTGCTAAAACTTTAAAGAAGAATTTATTTTGCTATCGATGCAAATGCGGAAGCGGAAGAGTAGCAGACTTCAGAAGGAGAAAGAAGAAATCAAACAATTATCGTAATAAGCAAGGCAAATTATAGCATACGAATTTTGCTGTTTCCGTACTTGGGGTGGTGTTTGATCAAATGTGTTACGTACAACGAATTGTGTTTCAAAGCATGAGGGCCAAGCTTCCAATCTTTTATTTTCCGTGGAATAATAAGCCAAAGGTTGCATATCTAAATTATGTAATTACGTTATGGTCAATTTTAAAATGCAATATCTGTGTCTGTATTGCTAACCAAGTGGAATCCAGTCCTCAATTCAGTTGAAAACAGTTAAAGTGTTATGTATAGCGCATTTTGCTACCAAATGAAGCGCCGGCGCCCCAGTGAAGTTTTATTTTCATTTTTGATCACATTTTCATAAATAAACGTAATCATCACACCATTTTGCTCCAGATCAGATCAGCGAGATTCAAGGACAGCAGAGCGGCGATTTCACTGCAGTCATCACGACGTGGGAAGCATCTGAGTCTAAACCTCTGAATTCAGCATTGACAGTCCGCCGCCATTTACCTACCATCATATTAAAGTGTGGCACGCAGCGAAACAGTGCTCATATCTCTCGAAACGGTAACTGCCGGTATTCCGTAGTGTACTAATCAAGTTTGCAGTCCAGTAGATTTCACACGCAGTCAGAAAAATGCATCCCATTGGCATAGAGTAGAGATGTTAAAAATACAGATTATGAAAGACGTACTGAAGCTCTTAATTATTATTATACTCTGTCATTTACAGCAACGTTTTTTTTAAAAAATGAATCTGTAAGCTAAATGAAAGGCGATATTAATTTACTGGAACTAACGAGTTTAGAACAGTCTGTTGTGAAGCATAGCATTAAATTGCAGTTAACTGACAGCTACATTTAATCGAAACGATAAACAGAAATGTTATTATTAATCACTGGATTCAAGTCAATGACGCCAGGTTGAGGGAGAATTGCCCACAAACGAGGAGAAAATAACCAAAAATTTGATCTTGTAACAAAAAGGTGAAGAATGAGTAACTTCAACAAACGATGGTATTTTGAAATGATTAGCGAAATAAGTAAACTAAGAAAAAAATTTCATATATGTAGCTACATTACAAACAATGCTATGGTTCTCAACATCTCCAGCTACCAGTGACCTCACTGCAAAGGGTTTCCCCGTTTATGGAACCTGTCCTGAGAAAGAGCAGCTTTAGACCGTTAGTTTTCCATGCAGTTGCGTTATGTCAGTCGCAGTGAAAGTGTACCTACATAGTACGTATGATTAGTATGTAAAATGAGTGGCAAACAAAGTACTCCGAAAAAGAAAAGAAGAGATAGTGGTAAATTAATGCCAGAAGAAAACGACGAGAAAATTTCGAGAAACAAGAAATTTCAAAGCCAATGGCTAACTGATCTTACTTTTAAGGGTCGGTTAAGACAGATTCCAGGTAATGAATTCAAATGTAGATGCGCTGCATGTAACGTGGAAATACAGTGTGGAAAAATTGTAACGGAGGAGAGAAAGAAGCAGCGGTTAAACCGTCAACTTTAGTTGCAGAACTTAATGTTACATTGCAAATTGTTGACAATTTAATCCCCTTGGTGAAAGATGTATTTTCTGATTTTAAATTGCCTAGAACATACGAATAAAACGCTCTAAATGCACCAACATTGTAAAAGAAATTGTTGCCAAAGTAGAAGCAGATGATATTGTAGAAGATATTAAATCTACGTCCTTCTCATTGTTGCTGGATAAAGGTTCAGAAATTAGTTTGCAAAAATCCCTGTGTGTTCTGGTCAGGTATGTTTCTACAGATCTGGGTGGGATCAGAAGGCAAATTTTGGAACTAATTTCTCTGCAGATACACTTTATATGACTTTCGTCGCCTGAGTACAGATTTTGAGAATGTTCATGGGGTGGTGTGATGCCTAACGTTTGCGAAACCCCCGTATTGATTCCAGTAGGCCTACACGTATGCTTTATTTGACTTTTTTAATGAAACTCTAACGGAATTATTCCCTCGAACTGGACGTATTTTCTGACTGCGTTGTTGCTAAATACGGAAAAAGCGGTTTGAGTTTGGTGTGTCAGGTTCCCGAGATGATTCAGACGTTGGTTGATCTGTCAGAAGTCTTTGGGGAAATTTCGCGGAGACAGTAGGATCCGGCCTATAACAGGCTGATACGGCAAGAAAGACGGTCAAAGCGACTTGTATAGACTTTCGTCGAGGGTCATAATCGGGATCACACTGGGCGTAATGCTCTTAGTGTAAGCTGCGGTGCTGGGGAGTGGGTAGGGGGCCATTGGCGTCTGGAAGGACTTCTGCAGCGAGTGGTGGGTCGTCCGGCGCAGAGCAGCACATGGCAGTCCGGTGCGGCGGCTCGCGGTGCCTCTCGGTGGACCGGCGTCACGGCTGTGCCGCGGGCGGGCGTTCAATTATCGGAGCCGGGATTACGGCAAATTGAAGCGCCGCGCGCGGTGGCCGTCACAGCCACGTGGCCGTCCCAGACTGGCCGTGAAAATCAAACTGCTTTCCTATCGCTCCTCCGCTGTATCGCCGGCGGGCGCCTATCGAAATGCGATGATTGTCGGACTGCATTAATGACGCGTATCGACCGGACAGAGGGGCGGGCGACACAGATGCCGAATCAACTGGCGAACTACGTGGGTGTGGAAAGCTGTAGTGCCTATGGAATACGACTGACGGACCCACGTACCTATAAGTGCTCTGCTCATGTTGCCAGGTGGGTCTGTCGCTCTACACAGAATGGCCAAGGAGAAATGGTCTATATCAAGTACATGACAGGAAACACCATTTGAAGCAAAAATTTTCATATGAACATGTACTGTATTCCGAAAGCTATCCGAGGTAGGGCACATATTTTTTTCCCTTTATGGTTATTTTAACACCTTATACAAAAGGTGGACTGGCAGCGCAATATTACGCCGCTCTTCGTCCACAGACAGCACAAATAGAAACAAGGATGACACCGAAAAACAAAATATTATATATAAGGCTCACCGGCCAATCGATCATCGTCTCCTTCTGTGCGAACGCACAAACAGTGCCCGGACTCTTGCGGGAATCGGCAACGCGGCGCGAGTAATGAGTATAATGGGCGGGGGCACTACGAATGTAGTGCGGGACAATACGTTGAGAATGTGGGTTTCGCGGGAGGCGTGCCAGAGATAAATTCCTGCACTCGCGCTATCCTCTGTGTCCTCGGTGGCTCAGATGGATAGAGCGTCTGCCATGTAAGCAGAAGATCCCGGGTTCGAGTCCTGGTCGGGGCACACATTTTCATCTGTCCCCGTTGACGTATGTCAACGCCTGTAAGCTGCTAAGGGTGTTCACTATATTGTAATTACAAAACATAATGGGGGACAAAAGCAGTAGGCACATGAGTAAAAAGACACGGAGCCGCTCACAGGTGTAGTAAAATAAAAAACGGTCAGCATTGTACAAGAACACTGATGACTGAGATGATACATGTGAACGATGGAGCGAAGGCGGTCAGAACACTGAAGCACTAACACGACGGTACACACACAGAACCGATAGCGATGATCTCCGGCGCGCAAATGTTCACTTGACGTCTGCGAGTCCGAGGACCTGCCAAAAGGGGAAAAGGTGGGGAGGAGGGAGAGGGGAGAGTGTAGATGCTAGTTGTCACAGGAGTTGGGAGGGGGAGGGAAGAAGGTACGGAGGGGGGGGGGAGCCCGTGAGGAGGAGGGGGGAGGAAGGGAGGAGGAAGAGAGGGTGCCCTAAGGAAAAAACACAGGGTGCGGGAGGGGAGGATCAAAGCTGGTACGAGGGTAGATCGAGAGGATGAGGGCATCATCAGGGAGGGGGAGTGTGGTGTGCGTACTCTAAGAGCTTCGGTACACACACAATCAGATTATTTGACTTGTCCCTCTAACGAAGTAGGCGAGTGTCAGCAATATGTCTCGTGGTCGTATCGTGGCGTGTTTATCTTCTGCCGTTAGGTGAGACGATAGAAATGCCACTTGCACGCTTAGAGTAGCAGATAGATGGTGACCATCTTCAAACGGAACTTGATTAATTTTCACACACATTTATTAAAATCATAAAAAGCATAGACATTACGTAATTTGATTCTGGATGCTGTTTACAATTGACAATCTGAAGTTCCTTTGGTCTTGGTACGTTAATCTTATTCTCACATATCTCTGATACTTGACAAAGCATCTATTCATTTATATTCATGGCTATGTACAGGACTATGGCAATCTTATTAGGCGCGGACTGAAACTTGACTATAGACTGGTACAGACAAATGCAGACTGACTAATCGGAGGTCTGTACACTCATTATAATACCTCCCGCGTTCAGGTATCACAGCGAGAGTGTGATCCGCGGAGAGAAAAGGTTCTACGTTAGCAGCAATCTCATTGGCTGCGTTACATATTAATACGCGGATGGGCGGAAGCAGAATTTGGTCCAAGACAGCGCAATCTCGTAGTACGGACGAGCGCTGCGGTGGGAAAGTTGTGTACGCGCTGACTACGCGGAACTATGTACAAACAGGGAGTTGGTGGAAGCCACCTTAGGCGAGGATATGGAGAGTAGATAGATGGAGAGCAGATGGGACGTGGGAATACAGGCGCGGCAACAGATGGGGGTGGGAGAAGATGAGAGAAACAAGTGGGTGAGGGGGATCATATTCATGGGAGGTGTAGAGGATCTGTATATGTTCCAGGAAAAGGAGGAGATGCAGGAACGGAATAAGGTCATACAGGATTCGCGTGGGGGAGGGGAGACGGATGCGATAGGCGAGGCAGAGAGTATGGCGTTCTAGGATGTGAAGGGAGGGGCGGAGAACCAGGCAGGGTGTTCGTAGCAGGGGATAGGGCGGATGAGGGATTTATAGGTGTGGAGGATGGTGGAGGGGTCCAGACCCCATGTGCAGTCAGAAAGGAGCTTGAGGAGACGGAGTCGGGAGTGTGCCTTGGCTTGGATTGTCCGGAGATGGGGCGTCCAGGAGAGGCGACGGGCAAGATTGACGCCAAGGTATTTGATGGCGATAGGACGGCCATAAGTGGTGATATAAAAATCGAGGAGACGGAAGGAAGGGGTGGTTTTGGCTACAATGATCGCCTGGGTCTTAGAAGGATGACCTTGTGCAACCACTGGTTGCACCAAGTGGTGAAATGGTCAAGATGGGATTGGAGAGGATGTTGGGAGCGTTGCAGGGTGGGGCCGAGTGCATGGAAGGAAGGTGTCATCGGCGTACTGGAGAAGGTGGACGGGGGTGAAGGTGGCGGCATGTCCGTCGTATACAGAAGGAAGAGAAGAGGGGACAGAACCTTGGGGCACATCGGCGGAGGGGTAGAAGGTGTAGGAATCCGTGTTATGGGTGGTAACGTAGGAGAATGTGTTGGAATCCGTGTTATGGATGCTGACATAGGAAGGACGTTGGGGAAGAAAGGACTATCAGACGGATGTAGTTGATAGGAAGGAGCTTGAAGAGGAAACTGGAATGCCATACACGGTCCTAAGCAGGGCACATATAAAGTACATTATTATTTATTTTCTTTGTAATTCAGTACATGTCAGGTTTAGACACGTACACATGTGCAACTGTTAGTAAGCATTACGACTTACGTTTTAAAAGCAAAAGTTGAAAAATATGTAGTTTCAACACATTCACCTCTAAGCACTATCGTATATATAAGTTAACAGCAGTTTCACAGTTCACAGTAAATGTACGAATATGCGGCCATCAGCTTCAATTCATTTGCACACTCTTGGGAGGACATGCGTTGCTTGTCTGAGTGTCTCTGCACGTTTCCTATAGAGAGCAGCAGCATCCATGACGCATTCATGTAGTGCGTATTACCTTTCGCGTGTACACTTCAGGCTTCATCCAATCCCTTAAACAAAAATCTAATAATGTAACGTTTGACCAGCTGGTGACCAGTTAACTGTGCTACCACAACCAATCCAGTGATTGGGCCTACACGCACATGTGCGCACCATTAGGCCATAAAACAAATTATATACACCTACGTCTGTGTTCGTCTTTGGAACGAAATATATTCACTGATTCTGCGTATCATGGATCCGACAGTTTGTAGGTAGGTTTGTGAAGGTATGCGGTATTAGATGCCTACGCACATGTCATGTTATTCTCTTAAATAAATGACCGCTGATTTGTGTACCTGGTGATGGCACCCTAGAACAACGTAGATGGCGAATTTGGTCACCGAGACACTATATTGCTCCTCAAACCACTGCAGACACATGCTGCTCCAGGCTGGTGTGAAAGTGAATGTGCGCAACGGAAAAAATAAACACTAAAATGATGATTTGGCCCTGTCTGACTAACCCCTGAAGTAGATCTTAGGATCTCTTAATGCTCTTTTTTACATATAAATTACAATATAAACATAAATAATTGATGAATGCAACTAATACTACTAAATGATAAACGTCGTTGTTCAATATATTTATTATAGATTAAAATCAACCCTCTAAGTACAATTGTCTATATTTCCTAAATAAAACTATTAGTCAATAGCCCAACTCTGCCCCTTTTTATAGCCACGCGATGTAACATTAATAACGCGAAATGACTGACATGCCTATGAGAACCACACCGCGCCCGTACACGCGGCGCTCGGGGACCACAGCACAGCTACGACACCTGAGGATGGGCTTATAAAGTTCGAAACAAGTAGTGTGAAAATAAAGTTATTTACAACTGAAGAGGTATTTTTAACCTCTGCTATAATGCTCATTTGCGGATGCTCTTCCAAAAGGATTGTTTCCACGATTATTAATTCACGTCGTTCGCTTCATTTTTAAACATGTTTCCTCTTCATTTCCACAACTACCCTTATCCCAACGGCTATACATATTCCAAATACTGTCACTATTTAAAATGATAGAAGTGCGAAAGTTTTGCAAGGGTCCCTTGTGTACACTAAATGTATTCTATCTCATACACCACTCAGAATAGGACATACGCCCATATGAAATTTTTCCTGTCATGTCATGTCCCTGGATACTGACCATTCTTTCTGAGACATTGTGTATACAGAATATTTAAAAAGGTGTCACACATCCCTTCAGGCGATAGTGTAGGTCAAAATTATAAGAAAACTTCCTGTAACTATATGCCCGAAAACCAGTACGTGTTGGGATGTGTGCCGGTTGTGCTTGTGAACAGTAACGTTGTCTGTTCGGCAGTGTTCGTCGTCCTTCTGTTGCAGTCCACTGCGCATGTCTGAATGGCTGTAGTTTCCATGACACCAATGGTGGCGCCTACATCAGTCATAGCGGTGCAATTATCTGCTGCACCAGTCAGTTGATCTTATGCTGCGTATGCACAACTTTAGTAGCGCAATATTAGCGAGTCTGTGTAATGTAAATAACTTTAAACAGTGCAATCGAGGCCCACTGTTTCACGGTGGAAATGGCAGACATGGTAAGTAGTCGATACTCTTCCCTGTAACATACGAGAATGACTCTTGAGAAATATGATTGACAGTAAACGTGCGAATGCCTCTAATTTCTGTGACTTTCTCGCCGTGGTCACTTCGTGGGACGTATGTGGGAAGTAAGTAATACATTGCCCAGTAAGTAATACGTCGCCCGACTATTCCACAGTGCACGTTTACGGTATTTCAGCAGAAAACCTCGGCGTGAAGCACAACGCCTCTGGAGATTGTTGAGCAACTCTGTAACGATCTCGCGAAGAGTAAACGACGCCGCGATGAAATTCGTCGCTCTTCGTCGAATCTCGTCGTATCTGTTCTCTCCAGCCAACCTGCTCTTTACATACAGGTACTTTAAAAGACAGATTTCGTACATTTGTCTTACATTGAAATTTACCCTAAAAGCAATTGCATCATATGATTCTCTTTTGTTATCTATTTTGGGATTTTCAAGTGACCTATTAATTCATGGTATACCGTATCGAATAATTTTCTCAGGGGACGAGAGGCTAATTCATGGTGCCTCACTTTACAGGCAAGTGAATGCACTGAGTGTTACCAACTCTGCATCAACTATCGGAAAAAAGCGAAAATCTATAAACCACCCACCTGCAATTATATTTAGCGCCATGTAAGAAAGAGATAACTACAGTGTTTACTTAGAAGCAGTCTTTCAGTTGCAGAAACCAATACAAGACTCGTCATAAGATACATACTCGACAAACAAAATAGACGTGAACAAACTGCAATGGAAATAAGTCACTGAGATAGACATTAAAGTGGATAGTTTAGTTTAATCTACTTCCTGCTTGTAATATCTACATGATTACAAAGACAGATTCAAATAGGAGGTAACTTCGTACTAGCACTGTGTTGCCTCAAAGCATTATTTCAAATGCCTTTTAGATATGTGCAAATACACTCCTGGAAATGGAAAAAAGAACACATTGACACCGGTGTGTCAGACCCACCATACTTGCTCCGGACACTGAGAGGGCTGTACAAGCAATGATCACACGCACGGCACAGCGGACACACCAGGAACCACGGTGTTGGCCGTCGAATGGCGTTAGCTGCGCAGCATTTGTGCACCGCCGCCGTCAGTGTCAGCCAGTTTGCCGTGGCATACGGAGCTCCATCGCAGTCTTTAACACTGGTAGCATGCCCCGACAGCGTGGACGTGAACCGTATCTGCAGTTGACGGACTTTGAGCGAGGGCGTATAGTGGGCATGCGGGAGGCCGGGTGGAGGTACTGCCAAATTGCTCAACACGTGGGGCGTGAGGTCTCCACAGTACATCGATATCGATGTTGTCGCCAGTGGTCGGCGGAAGGTGCACGTGCCCGTCGACCTGGGACCGGACCGCAGCGACGCACGGATGCTCGCCAAGACCATAGGATCCTACGCAGTGCCGTAGGGGACCGCACCGCCACTTCCCAGCAAATTAGGGACACTATTGCTCCTGGGGTATCGGCGAGGACCATTCGCAACCGTCTCCATGAAGCTGGGCTACGGTCCCGCACACCATTAGGCCGTCTTCCGCTCACGCCCCAATATCGTGCAGCCCGCCTCCAGTGGTGTCGCGACAGGCGTGAATGGAGGGACGAATGGAGACGTGTCGTCTTCAGCGATGAGAGTCGCTTCTGCCTTGGTGCCAATGATGGTCGTATGCGTGTTTGGCGCGGTGCAGGTGAGCGCCACAATCAGGAATGCATACGACCGAGGCACACAGGGCCAACACCCGGTATCATGGTGTGGAGAGCGATCTCCTACACTGGCCGTACACCTCTGGTGATCGTCGAGGGGACACTGAATAGTGCACGGTACATCCAAACCGTCATCGAACCCATCGTTCTACCATTACTAGACCGGCAAGGGCCAACAGGACAATGCACGTCCGCATGTATCCTGAGCCACCCAACGTGCTCTAGAAGGTGTATGTCAACTACCCTGGTCAGCAAGATCTCCGGATCTGTCCCCCTTTGAGCATGTTTGGGACTGGATGAAGCGTCGTCTAACGCGGTCTGCACGTCCAGCACGAACGCTGGTCCAACTGAGGCACCAGGTGGAAATGGCATGGCAAGCCGTTCCACAGGACTACATCCAGCATCTCTACGATCGTCTCCATGGGAGAGTAGCAGCCTGCATTGCTGCGAAAGGTGGATATACACTGTACTAGTGCCAACATTGTGCATGCTCTGTTGCCTGTGTCTATGTGCCTGTGGTTCCGTCGGTGTGATCATGTGATGTATCTGACCCCAGGAATGTGTCAATAAAGTTTCCCCTTCCTGGGACAATGAATTCACGGTGTTCTTATTTCAATTTCCAGGAGTGTAAATAGTTTTGAATAGTCATACATGTATGTATCTACCTCTGGTAGTTTTTCCATCAGTCATTCTTTTAACTATAAATGTTTTCATAGTTAATCTCGTTCTTCTGCGTGGCGAGTCGTAGTAACCAATATCTCTTTCACATTCTTATACAGAAATGCGTGATGATTCTCTTCACGGACGAGCAACACTGAGTATTCTACTTATTATAGGTGCTGTGGAAGGTTCAAAATATGAATTTTAGGAAACCGTTTTACCGTCTGTTAATGGTTATGTATTAAATTGACGTGAAATACAAATGGTTACATCTTGAGCCACGGATGAGGGCGAGGGGGGGGGGGGGAGAGTTATCTTTGTTTCATGTTGTTAAATATTTTTACGTTAGTCGCCGAAAACATACGTTGTGAGTTGATGTGTAACTTGATTCTTCAGTCATTCTTCCATGACTCACTGTATCTGTCAATACATGCACGACACATTTTAAGCTCTAACTTAACAGTTTCCGTTATTTTTACATCCACAACAATGGGTATTCATATGTGTCTTCCTACTCCACACATCGTTCGTCTTCCCATACATACATGATTATTTTTCATACCAGCGGAGCTACAGTTCCCATCACTGTATTTCTACATACCTTTATAAGTGTCCTCGTTTACTAAATGGGACGTGTACCTGCATCATGCCCTTAAAATTTCCCACTAGATAGAATAATTAAGTGACTGACTCTATGTAGGTTGGCCAGCCTACTATTCATACCTAAGCATAAGAGTTGCAGAGTTCTTTAGAACATATTATTTCTCATACCTGTGAAATGTTATTCTTGAGTCTTACACAGACCACAAGTATTAAAACTAACTTATCCTGACGAAGCTCATACTCTCGTGTTGGCAGGATATCTTGCCCAGTTCGGTGTAGCTGTTGCTGCTAAAGCTTACCTTTTGACCATTTTACTCGCTGAATAATATTGTGAGCGCTTCAAGACAGTTACATCTCATAATCGTTACTGATCTCACCCAACGTTTATCTTTGCGTTTTGAGTTATTGTAGCTGCGATTTATACATATAAGGATAGATATTAGAAAGTACTATACGTTTGATTAATTCGTAGTATAGTTCTGCACGAATTAGTATCTTGATTACTGCGGAAACCTTGATTCCCTTGTATGACCTCTCTGTTTTGTACTGGACAAGCAGTCATTTGACTATAATCATTATCTGTGTCACTGTTTACTCGCCAGTTGTCCACAGCATCTTGAAAGTTGTTTTATCGACCGTGTTGTAATGATTCGGGGATTCTGATGTCCGGGTTTGTACCTATGACATCCTTTCTTTTCATAGTGTTTATTTTTCTATAGTCTGAACTTGTAGGTCTAATGTGTTGTGGTGCGGCATAGGGGTACCAGTCACTGATGTTCTTTTTTTTACTGGGTTGTGTGTTCCCATTGTCCTGGAAATTTGATTACTTGCTCGTGTTGGCTCCTTGACCTCGCCCTTTTTCGTAAATTAAGTCAGTGGGATCCAACACAGGGAGGAAATATTTAGTTTCTGTTTCTCGAAGAGAAACTAATTTTTCGCGCATGTTTGGGGGCAACCTATCTTACAAAATTTTTTGCGCATCTACATGAGAGATATGTTTGCTCCAGTATCTCTTTTATGTATATATTTCCTGACACCAGGATACCAAACTTTGTCTAGTAAAGCTTGTTTAAACATCATATGTATTTGACCACGTTCCGCCACATTCACTGCCCAGGGCAATGGATCTGCTTTGGTGAATTCCAAATAGCAGATTATTTTTTGCGATTCGATCCAGTTCTACGTCAGTACATTCCGGAAGACTCTCATAAGAGCTATTGGGGAGACCTTTTTTGACTTTGTAGAAAACATCTTAAACTGACGATCCTTGAGGAGACTTTCCTCTACAAATATTGGTGAAACACAGGGTCCTGTCGCCAGTGAATGTGGTACTAACATATGTGGCAATGGTGGTGGTTTGTCATTGGCATAGCCGATGATTATGCGACCCGAAATCTCGTTCAGCAGCATCGCGAATCTGCGGAGGTGAAAATGTAATGCCTTTTTCGTTTTCTAAACTCTCCCGTATATTTCCTACGCTAAAAGTAGTCGACTCGTTCGAAAGTATACTGCTAGTGGTCATTTCAGAACGAATTCATTTTACAGCAACTTTGATGCACACATCTTCTTCGGTAGTAAAGTTGTTTTCTTTTCAGACATAAATTTTTCGACTTCGTGCTGCAGTACAAACGTTTCCGTGAGTGTGGTGTCGCTATCCAACGCCCCCAACTCCACGCGGACGTTCAACTTCTTTACTACAGTTTTTTGTTCCAGTTTCATAAACACAGCCGCTTCTGACTTCTGATTTCGTTGCAAACTGATTGTAGCTCTGAAACATCTGTCTGAAAAATGTTCAAATGTCTGTCAAATCTTATGGGACTTAACTGCTAAGGTCATCAGTCCCCACGCTTACACACTACTTAACTTAAATTATCCTAAGGACAAACACACACACCCATGCCCGAGGGAGGACTCGAACCTCCGCCGGGACCAGCTTCACAGTCCATGACTGCAGCGCCATAGACCGCTTGGCTAATCTCGCGCGGCAACATCTGTATGAACTGTGAGCTAACAGTCATGTGTAGTTTGCAGATTGTTTTGCTTTTCTATGAGCTCTTTTGTTCTCTGAGTAACTGTGAAAATTTTTGGCCGTAATCTTTGGAAATTTCTGTAAATTTCTGATCAAATTTCTGATCAAATCGTTTGACATATTTGTAAACATATTTTTAAAAAATTGCTTCCTATCGTTCAAATCACTCCGCTCAGGCGAAGTGGGTTTTCTTGAAATTTGTGATGGCCTTTCGTCCGTAAACATTATTTCAAATGAAACTTCCTGGCAGATTAAAACTGTGTGCCCGACCGAGACTCGAACTCTGGACCTTTGCCTTTCGCGGGCAAGTGCTCAGATGGTAGAGCACTTGCCCGTGAAAGGCAAAGGTCCCGAGTTCGAGTCTCGGTCGGGCACACAGTTTTAATCTGCCAGGAAGTTTCATGTCAGCACACACTCCGTTGCAGAGTGAAAATCTCATTCTGGATTATTTCAAATGGTTCAAATGGCTCTGAGCACTATGGGACTTAACACCTGTGGTCGTCAGTTCCTTATAACTTAGAACTATTTAAACCTAACTAACCTAAGGACATCATACACATCCATGCCCGAGGCAGGATTCGAACCTGCGACCGTAGCAGTCGCCCGGTTCCGGACTGAGCACCTAGAACAGCTAGACCACCGCGGGCGGCAAACATTATTTGTTCTCGCAACATTAGACTGCCATAAATTCCGGATTCATTTACAATACCTCACTCTAAAGTACTTTAATAAAAAACACTTCCTGATATTAACTGTGACGGTGCTTCATCCATAGTTTGCATCGAAACATCTCCTAGAAACATCCACTCGATTGTGTTTTGCGTCAAATTCGGGTCGTGACTAGAATTTAGAATAATGTAAACGTGAAACAATGTCATGCAAGATGCAAGCGAACACTATTATAATACACTAATGGCCATTAAAATTGCTATACTACGAAGATGACGTGCTACAGACACTAAATGCAACCGACAGGAAGAAGATGCTGTGATATGCAAATGATTCAGAGTATTCACACAATGTTGGCGCCGTTGGTGACACCTACTTACGTGCTGACATGAGGAAAGCTTCCAACCGATTTCTCATACACAAATAGCAGTTGACCGGCGTTGCCTAGTGAAACGTTGTTGTCATGCCTCGTGTAAGGAGAAGATACGCGTACTTTCACTATTGTAGCCTATCGCTATTGCGGTTTATCGTATCGCAACATTGCAGCTCGCGTTGGTCGAGATCCAATGACTGTTAGCAGAATATGGAATCAGTGGGTTCAGAATGGTAATACGGAACGCCGTGCTGGATCCCTACGGCCTCGTACCACTAGCAGGCGAGATGACAGGCATCTTATCCGCATGGCTGTAACGGATCGTGCAGCCACGTCTCGATCCCTGAGTCACCATCTGCACGAACAGTTCGACCACGTTTGCAGCAGCATGGACTGTTAGCTCGGAGACCATGGCTGCGGTTACCCTTGACGCTGCATCACAGACAGGAGTGCCTGCGATGGTGTACTCAACGACGCACCTGGGTACACGAATGGCAAAACGTCATTTTTTGGGATGAATCCAGGTTCTGTTTACAGCATCAAGATCGTCGCATCGGTGTTTGGCGACATCGCGGTGAACGCACATTGGAAGCGTGTATTCGTCCTCGCTATACTGGCGTATCACCCGGCGTGATGGTATGGGGTGCCATTGGTTACACGTCTCAGTCACCTCTCGTTCGCATTGACGGCACTCTAAACAGTGGACGTTACATTTCAGATGTGTTACGACCCGTGGCTCTACCCTTCATTCGCTTCCTGCGAAACGCTACATTTCAGCAGGATAATGCACGTCCGCATGTTGCAAGTCCTGTACGGGCCTTTCTGGATACAGAAAATGATCAACTGCTGCCTTGGCCAGCACAATCTCCAGATCTCTCACCAATTGAAAACGTCTGGTCAATGGTGGCCGAGCAGCTGGCTCGTCGCAATGTGCCAGTCACTACTCTTGATGAACTGTGGTATCGTGTTGCTGCATGGGCAGCTGTACTTGTACATGCCATCCAAACTCTGTTTGACTCAATGCCCAGGCGTATCAAGGCCGTTGTTAGGGCCAGATGTGGTTGTTCTGGGTACTGATTTCTCACGATCTATGTACCCAAATTGCGTGAAAATGTAATCACATCCCAGTTCTACCACACTGACCGCAAGTCGGGGGATAGTCTCCGCGACCGCGAGTCGGAACGCCTGTAAACTAGAGCTCCCTCCTGCAACGGTGCTTGGGCGGGTCAGCTGACACACAGGTGGAGAAAATCCACCTGCATCATTCAGCAGCCTACTGAGGTCACTAGCAGTATGGTAACATTTCACGCCAAAGATCATATGGGAGAGATAGTGCGGAGATTAGTATCACAGTGCACCACAATGTAAGCCGCACTTCGTGACAGTACCAGTCATAGTTTCAGTATCTTATCTCTCAGTAGAAGAAAGCGCCGTCCTCACCGCAGACGAGTCCGACGTAGTATCAACCAATCGTCATCAACGCATGACACTACCAAGGAGCAAGTTCTACACCAGAAAGAAGATAAGTAGTGTTCAGCGATCTGGACATCTGGACATATACCCTGAACGGAGAGGGTCTGGCGCACGCAATGTTTATTGTACAGCCATCTCCTGTAGTTGAATATTCGTTTTATCAAATACGAAAATGGTGTGAGATTAGAATTTATAGTCATTTCTGTAGGTGTGTCTAATATGTATGCATGTCTGATATCTTTGGTTGGTAGTGGCGCCTTTTTTTCACACTAACACACCAGTGGCACCTTGTGGTTGTGTTGTCACTGAAAACGTGAAGCGTCATGGAGCATCTCATAGCGATATTTACATCGGCGAAGAGTGCCTGTCTTCCCATATTAATCTTCTATTTATATTGGCTTTTTGGTCCCAGTTATTACCGTACTGTGAAGCTTCTCTTGGTGATGTCGGTATGTGTAAGGCTTTAGTACTTGCAACGATGGCCAGTTTGAATCACGTATTCTCTGTATAGAACTGGAATACCAAAGAATTTTCTCTCCCTGTACTTAAAACTCATCTCTCACTGTGTCAGTTTAGGTTTCTGGATTCCAAACCAGCACTAACGAACTATACCACTTTGGGCATCTTGCACGATACGTTGCCACGGTATCCAGGAAAGCCTGGAAGACTTCACGAAATATTCAACTATAACGCGCAGCACTCAGTACAGATGGAGAGAAACAATTGAGATTGGAGAGCACATCAACGTGCATCGCTTTACCATAAGTGTTTACTAAATTGCAGATTCTGAAATGGTAAAGTGAGCAGTAGAATTGACTGCCGTACTGTAAACGCTGCTGATGTGTCCTACTGTACTGGAGGACTCAAGACGACAATGGTTGTTGATCGGGGTAACTATATGAGAGACTCAGAAGCAAGAACAACATTCAATAGCTTAGATGTATTACTTCCCCAAGGAAGTTATGAGCTTAATGAATGATTAATTAAAGAAGTGTACCGATAGTAACTTTGGAACAGCGGTACAAACAGTAGTTCTAAAGGTGGGGTAGCAAATGAAGGAGTGAAGAGTAGTTTTGTAATGGTATAAGTAGCTTTTCTGTTTTCTTTTTAACTCTGTTTCGTTCTTTATAGTATTAGGTTTTTTATTTTTAATTTCCGTCTTGATCACATGTTTTGCAAAATAAAGTGCCAAATATGATCGCAGATTCGTTTAAAAACTTAGCTACTTCTGTGGATAATTTCCTCTTCTTCCCTCAAGTGTTACGCATGTGATTCTTAGGACCTCTTATTCAGTGCCTTTATTGCGTGTGGTTAGTTTTCTGTTTTATCTTTTCTCCTCTTTCCTTACCTTTTTTTTATGGGTCTTTAATTCACTATTATTCTGTGCATACAATTTTAATTCATGGGTTGCTGTTGTATTTTTATTTGTATACTCCCTTATCAGTTTAAGTTATAATTTTTATCTGGTTGTTGTAGTTCCTATCACATAAGATGGTTATAGCCGACTGCTCTCCTTAAAAATATTTCCGCAGCTTATATTCTTTATTCGTTTCCAGCCGTTATTGTCGAAGTCTCACTGTCATAAAGTGTAGATAATATTGCCACTGTTTTGTAGAAATTTCTTCGTTTCTTTCCTCGCTTTGTTATTCGGTGTTAATTAATGAAACTGAATATTTCAGTTATTTCGATACGTCTTTTTCGTTGGTGGAGGAGACATTATTTCCCAAAAAGTCGAATTCCTTTCCGTTTTCAATTTCTGGTCTTTATTACAGTTTAGCATGGGACCGGATCTAGATCTTTGAAAACCATCACATTTGCTTTTTGAACAGAGATTGTCAAGTTATAGCTTAT
The DNA here is from genome assembly GCF_023897955.1 of Schistocerca gregaria. NCBI lineage: Eukaryota > Metazoa > Arthropoda > Insecta > Orthoptera > Acrididae > Schistocerca > Schistocerca gregaria. The sequence goes on from NC_064923.1 coordinate 294,036,573, forward strand.
AATTTATACATGACTTTTTCACAGGTGTCCTCTCTGTCAGCTATGGATAGCTGGCCATCAACAAAGAGATTTGGCGGTAAGTAATTTCGTTGTTTACAGTTATTGGTATAAATTCTATTTCTTTCAGACATTGTATCAATGAGCATACCGAAAAGCATGAAATACAAGCTTACTCTGTTGTTATTTAAACTTTTTTTTTCTGGGAATGACAAGTCTGGGGTCTAGGAACATTAGTCGGATAATGCCTCTGCTGTTTAGTATTTCCCAAAACTTTCCCTTACCTGTATTGTTTAACACTTTCATGTAGTCAGTAAACAGCAGAAATGTTTTCTATTGATAATTTAGATGCTTCTGAATTATCCATCTGGAACAAAGCTTGTTCTTTCAACAATATATTTGAGTCCTTGTATTATCACCTTTGAAAATATTTCATGCAGGAAGCGATAATATAAAGTATACAATAGTTACTATAACTCACTTATTAAAACTACAGAAAACTGATACTGACGTATACTAATATGGTAATACTATCATTTTTTTGTTTTAATAAGCAACAAATAGCAATAATTCTGTATTAGCGTGTTTATTACATACAGAATATTGTTTGTATGGTGCACTTTAGTGAGGAGAATAAATAAATGAAAATGTAAACGTCATAATTTCAGTGGATAGTAGTAACAATGCAAATAATAACAGCAACAATAATAATGATGGTAAAAATAATACCATGATAACACTAATTTCAAAGTTCGGATCCTGCCTTGCGCAGGGGTGTGTGTGGTGTCCTTAGGTTAGTTAGGTTTAAGTAGTTCTAAGTTATAGGGGACTGATAACCACATATGTTAAGTCCTGTAGTGCTCAGAGTCATTTGAATCATTTGAACTGGCTTCCAACATATGTCGCATGGAGACGCCTTGTTTAATCGACACATTACACAAGAGTAGTTTACAGAACCTACTAAACCAGTGAACAGAAACAAGTCCAGAGACAATCGTAGTCGGTGTAGCAACCGTATCATCGTGTCTGATATGGAGCGATGTGGCGCAGTAGTTAGCCCACTGAAATCGCATTTGGGAGGGCAACGATTCAAATTCGTGTGTGGCCATCCAGATTTGGGTTTTCCATGATTTCGCTAAATCACTCCAGGCAAATGTCGGCATGCTTTCTTTTTTAAAAAAAATACGTTCGATTTCCTTCTTAAACCCCGTAACAATTCGAGCCAATGCTCCATCTGTAACTACCCCGTTGTGGACGGGACCTTAAAGCTAAACTTCCGTCCTTCCTTCATCGTAGCTGGTGAACGCACATCAGGTGGGGCCCCTTACACTGGTCTCGTTTTGGGCCTCGCTGACCGCAGCCTCACGCTACGTGTTCATACATGGCGTCAAGAGTTGTGTGTGCACCAAAGAGCGTCACGTAGCCTGACAATGACTCAGGAACAATGGCTTTTCAATGTGAGACACGGTGGCATTGTTCTCCTCAAGGATTTTTTAAAAGTTTTTACTGTTGTGACAAGGCGAAATTGATACAAATCAAGAAAAACTATCCTAGAGTTATCTACAAGACTTTTTATTAGCTTTATTATCCCAATAATTGCTACAATCCTCGCAGCAACACTATCAAAACATTGATCAATGACCGAGAAAAAAGATCACCATTTGAATGCGTATTTGATCCAAAAACATCGGCACCAGTACCATTTTCCCTCCGATTCTTCCTAATTGCCGTAATTTTTCTAATCTTATCTTTGTTGTGGCCCTGTAATCTCTGGAAGATGTCACATTTGCAGCGAAAATACCGTTTGAGCATAGGTACAAAGAGTTGTGGAACGAATGCTGAAAAGAAAACTTAAGGAGAAGTAATCAAAAATTGGACACAAGAATTTCTTAAAAGTATTACGACAGGGTCTTGAACAATAGTACGTTTTTGGAAGAGGAATGCTTAAAGGAAATTTGGTTTAAAGTAATCAGCCTGCTATAATTATCTTGTTTTCACACTGCGTTAGGATGAGCAAGATAAACATGTTAACAGGTCATACAAAATTTGAGTGTTACGATGGTTTTTTTTAAGTATTTGTTTGGACCGTAGTACTATATGCAGAGAAACGTTTACGATAAACACACAAGAAGGGGACAGAAGCTTTTCAGATACGGTACTGCTGAACAATAGTGATCATTAGGTGGATAATCGAGTAAGTAACGAAAAAGTGCTAAAAATAATGGTAGAGAAGAAAGCTTAGTGGTATATCTTGGGTTATAGGTTACGTGGATAAACACAGAGACAACAATGAATAGGTAATGAAGCCATAGAGGTGATTCACTTCACCGGGTGGAAGAGGAAGAGTGAGGGTGGCGGGGGAGAGGGGGGGGGGGATTAAATTTATAGACAGGAGTTGGCGGTTATAAATTTGGCTTTCTATTACGTCGTTTAATGATTTTCTATTTTCTTTCACAAGTTAACCTCTACAGTCCATCGATGTTTGTTTCGTTTTACTAGGCCGTATATGAAAGTTAAATTTTAAATAGAACGGAAACGCCTGTTGCACAGAATAAGGATATTCTGCACACGAAAACTCCCCTACCATTTATTCCTTTCGCTAACTGCTAAGTCTATAGTTAACGTCAAAGTTGTTTTGTATATAGAAAGACCTTCAAGTTTATGATGCGCCCATTATAGCTAGCTACTCGTGGACGTTGGAACACTGTGCCTCACGTGACATTTCTGGTTCGTACTGACAATGCGCAGATGTACATACAAGGGAAACTGTGCCGCAGTTTATTAATAGTATTTGCGAAGTGGCTATGTCAGCCAAGTCAACGTCATATAAAGTGTTTCCAAATAACAAACCTAATTCACCTGGTTCATTACCATAATATAATTTGACATAACATAACGTATGAGTTCTTAGAGTCAACTTGCTCCGTCGAAGGTTTGCGGAGGTCAACATTGGAGCAGTTGTCTACTGCTCCCTGTGGAGTCACGGCACACGAGACAGCGCGGCGCTCCCCTACAAAAATGTCCGCTGCTTTTAATATAATAAATTATGTAGCTTGCACCTACAAACTGAGCTATCTTTAATTCATTTTATTCAAATATTGTTGTAATTTGCTTCTATTTTGTTACTTTGGTGCGTTTCTATCCCACTTTCACTTTTATTGCTAACTGTTCTAATCACAATATAAATTTGTGTAGCAGAGACAGACATGTTCTCGAAGTTTATTGGATCTTCTTCCTTTACAATAGCAATTCTAGAGCCATTACAAGATATTCAATTATAAACTCATGTATGTGATCAATATGTAGCTTAATAACTGCGATACAATCTCCTTGGTTCGAAACACAGCGACCAGGAGACAGTGATGAAATGAAAGTGGCGCTACAAAGTCAACGAAGTTGAAATTTTTGTGGCAGGAAAAAAGCTGCATCTCTTTCGTTACTCCACTAAAAATTCGGAGTTCACACTGCATTGCAATTGCAGTACTCCACTAGCTGCGGAGACACTTTTGTTACTGCGTCTGTGAATACAATTTTACCTCCGCTAACGTTTGCAGTACCTGCTGAAAAGTGATACTGCCTCCTGATACTTTTTCGAGTTCGTTCCCTAAGAAGTATCAGGACATTCCAGCCATCCTGTGAGAAACCATGTCTTTGAAATCCGCGCGGTTGGGGCACGACATTCAGCTCTAGCCAGATTAAACAGAGACCGGACACTATCTCCTTGTGGAAGAATGGTTCCCATTCCCCAAGAGCCGAGAAACCGTGCTGTCGTTCTCAATAGCGACCAGCACTTGCAGAGAATTGTGGCCTAGAAATAACACGTTAGAAGTGCTACGAGGGTTTACGATATGCTGCGCTCCGCGTCGGACCCAACATATGTCAAGTTATATGACCTGTAATGTTTCATTGTGATACTCTTGAGTAAATGCCTCACGGAAGATTTGCCGCAGTAACGAGTTCATCCATCGTCATCATCAAGCTTAGAGAAATCTCCTGACGATGTGACGAATGATGTCGAAAGCTCGAAATCGATTACAAATGTCAATTTTTTTTAATTACAGTCCCTGATCACAATATGAATTCTTTAGACGATGACCGGTTTCAGCCCGTAATAACCAACCTCAGATTTAAATATATAAATATATACATCTAGTGAGCAGTGTGTCCTACAACATAAAACAGCAATATGTATCACAATATACTGTCATACAACCAGAGAAATGTACAGATAAAATATGGTATAACGTACCTTTTTTACACCACATCCTAAAGTGATAAGGCCATACGAATAAAACATAATCTGACAAAAGCAGATTAGGTAAAATGCATGTAGCAGACTTATTAAAATTGATGACTATCATGGAAACCAATTGTGATACATTAAGAGATGACTGCCGTTACCCATATAAAATTATTAAAAGGAAATATATGAAGAAAATAGGTCCGATCTTTTTTATGGTGAATTTACTGTCAACAATTAATATACGTAATACATTGCAGGTGGCAACCTATAAATTGCTTATGAAAGATAAAATCACTATATGACAGCTGGATGTTATGTAGGCCTCTAAGTCTCTAGTGGTTAAGTTCTTGCGATCGGTGGGCGCCTACTTTTACATGGGTAACTGCATTCATCTCTTAATGTATCGTAATTGGTTTCTATGATAGTCAACAATTTTAATAAGACTGCTACATGCATTTTACCTAGTGTACTTTTATCAGATTATGTTTTTTGCGTAAATGATGACTACATCTAAGTAAGCTCACAGAAGCGACATCTTGGGAGGATGTAGGCAAACAGATTTCTGGTTGCTGCTGTACTTCAGTAGCCAGTTTCAATAATCACTAGGTGGACGATGTGGCCTATTCTACACCTTATTTTAGATCTACGTGACGATGCTATGCTGATTATGTTTATATGTTTTGGCGATGTTATTATGGCCTTATCACTTTAGGGCATGGTGTAAAAATGGTTCAAATGACTCTCAGCACTATGGGACTTAACAGCTATGATCATCAGTCCCCTGTAACTTAGAACCTAACTAACCTAAGGACATCACACACATCCATGCCCGAGGCAGGATCCGAACCTACGACCGTAGCGGTCACGCGGTTCCAGACTGAAACGCCTAGAATGGCACGGCCACACCGGCCGGCGACATGGTGCAAAAAGGTACGTTATACCATATTTTATCTGAACATTTTCCTGGTGGTATGACAGTATATTGTGACACATATTACCGTTTCGTGTTGTAAGATACACTGCTCACTAGATGTATATATTTATATATTTTGGACCTGACGTTGGTCAATACGGACTGAAACCGGTCATCATCTAAAGAATTGATATTGTGATGAGAGACTGGAATAAAAACACTTGAAAGTATTGGATCACTGTTTGCGTACGCGATTATGTCGCAGTTGGTGAGATTACAAATGTGTTGCGACAAAAGTTTCGTGAAGCATTTACTCATGCGAAAAGTAACTTCTGAAAACTTGCTCTCTTCAAAAGTGTGTGAAATTTTATGGGACTTAACTGCTAAGGTCAGCAGTCCCTAAGCTCACACACTACTTAACCTAAATTATCCTAAGGACAATCACTCACACCCATGCCCGAGGAAGGACTCGAACCTTGGCGGGGACCTGCCGCACAGTCCGTGACTGGAGCCCCCTCGACCGCTCGGCTAATCCCGCGCGGCAAACTTGCTCTATTCACATAAGTCTTTCCTTGTTTCCAGTCTGATTACGTGCCTGGCCGGCACAATATTTTGCCGACGCATCCTGCTGACATAATCAGGTGTTCTCGATGTACTGAGCCGTCGTGGGAGATGATCCTCCGTTTATAGCTACCTGCTCCACCTTCATTCGCAAAACTGTCCGTCGCAGGGTGCTCTGTGACGTCACCCGCGAACTGGTTCGTCCCCACGCCGCGCTTTCGTTCGCGCTAGCGTTCGCTCGCTGCCGGGTTAAAGGTGTCTGATGTCGCCTCCACCAACGGAAAATGCGAAGAAGTTGAAGCCCTTGGAATCCCGTCGCTCCTTCAGTAATTTCAGCGTCCCCTGAATCTCCGAGTCTGCGCAAGGATTTCCATCTAGTCATACTTCGTATAGCGCTTCTGTTCCAGAAGGTGCACTTCTACTGCAGACCTACAGGCTTAGCCCAGCCTAGGAACACCGGCAGTTGGACTAAATGGGAGTAGGCGAGAGGTGTAAAGCGACGAGCAGCTGCAGTGAAAACTGAGTACATGAGCACCTGTGATACCGGCGATGTACGTTGTCGAAATATTGTGTCCGTCAGACGCAATTATCCGTCTAGAAATCAAGGAACAGTCAGCTCCATCTCAGTGCCGGAAGAACATGAGAACAGGGCATTCCCAGTATTGAAGACGGGAATTCCTCGACGTCACATTCCACAAGAAAAGCACACGGCCAGAAAATGGTGGATTTTATGTGTCTATTTTTTTTTCTTTTCGGGCTTATATTTTTATTTAGGTATGAACGGTTTTCTCTGCTACTTCAGTCTCTTTCGACTAGTAGTGGTTATTCTCAATTCGAATAATCATCAAGCCACCTCTAATACAGGTTTTCTGAAGTAAGCAGAACTATCTCTGAAAGTCGAGATCTTTTTTACCTAAGAAGCTGCAGATGGATCAAATGGTTCAAAAGGCTCTAAGCACTATGGGACTTAAAATCTGAAGTCATGAGTCCCGTAGATTTAGAACTGCTTAAACCTAACTAACCTAAGGACATCACACACATCCATGCCCAAGGCAGGATTCGAACCTGCGACCGTAGCAGCAGCACGGTTCCGGACTGAAGCCCCTAGAACCACTCGGCCACAGCAGCCGGCACCTGAAGATGTTTGTTACACTGCAAAACCAAGTAACCTTTTGTAAATATTTTTTTCTGTAACCTTGGCATGTTTCAGCTACATATGACACCAGTTATAAATATTTAGTTACTTTTCCCGTGATGTCTATATCGGGTTAGCTGAATTCGTTCCAAGTGGCCGGAATAGTTCATTCTAGATGCCCCAAATGGCTTTTAGAAAATGCGAAGTATTATGTTAGTCAAAAAGTACATGTCTGAAAGTAGAAGTGTTTCTTTCATACTAAGCTTTCTGCTCACTATGTTGCATACTATCCCCCCTATGAACCATGGACGTTGACGCTGGTGGGGAGGCTTGCGTGCCTCAGCGATACAGATAGGGGTATCTGTTGAGAGGCCAGACAAACGTGTAGTTCCTGAAGAGGGGCAGCAGCCTTTTCAGTAGTTGCAGGGGCAACAGTCTGGATGATTGACTGATCTGGCCTTGTAACGCTAACCAAAACGGCCTTGCTATTGTGGTACTGCGAACGGCTGAAAGCAAGGGGAAACTACAGCCGTAATTTTTCCCGAGGGCATGCAGCTTTACTGTATGATTAAATGATGATGGCATCCTCTTGGGTAAAATATTTCGGAGGTAAAATAGTCCCCCATTCGACCAGAGGACGTCGTTATCAGGAGAAAAAAAGTGGCGCTCTAAGGATCGGAGCGTGGAATGTCGGATCCCTTAATCGGGTAGGTAGGTTCGAAAATCTAAAAAGGGAAATTGATAGGTTAAAGTTAGATACAGTGGGAATTAGTGAAGTTCGGTGGCAGGAGGAACAAGACTTCTGGTCAGATGAATACAGGGTTATAAATACAAAATCAAATAGGGGTAATGCAGGAGTAGGTTTAATAATGAATAAAAAAATAGGATTGCGGGTAAGCTACTACAAACAGCATAGTGAACGCATTATTGTGGCCAAGATAGACACGAATCCAACGCCTAATACAGTAGTACAAGTTTATATGCCAACTAGCTCTGCAGATGATGAAGAAATTGATGAAATGTATGATGAGATAAAAGAAACTATTCAGGTAGTGAAGTGAGACGAAAATTTAATAATTATGGGTGACTGGAATTCAACAGAGGAAAAGGAAGAGGAGGAAACGTAGTAGGTGAATATGGATTAGGGCTCAGAAATGAAAGAGGAAGCCGCCTGGTAGAATTTTGCACAGAGCATAACTTAATCATAGCTAACACTTGGTTCAAGAATCATGAAAGGAGGTTTAGAAGAACCCTGGAGACACTAAAAGGTTTCAGATGGATTATATAATGGTAAGACAGAGATTTAGGAACCATGTTTTAAAATGTAAGACATTTCCAGAGGCAGATGTGGACCCTGACCACAATCTATTGGTTAGAACTGTAGATTAAAACTGAAGAAACTGCAAAAAGGTGGGAATTTAAGGAGATGGGACCTCGGTTAAACTGACTATACCAGAGGTTATACAGAGTTTAGGGGAGAGCGTAAGGGAACAATTGACAGGAATGAGTGGAAGAAGAATGGGTAGTTTTGAGGAATTAAGTAGAGAAGGCAGCAGAGGATCAAGTAGGTAAAAAGACGAGGACTAGTAGATATCCTTGGGTAACAGAAGAGATACGGAATTTAATTGATGAAAGGAGAAAATACAAAAATGCAGTAAATGAAGCAGGCAAAAAGGAATACAAACGTCTCAAAAATGAGATCGATAGGAAATGCAAAATGGCTAAGCAGGGATGGCTAGAGGACAAATGTAAGGATTATCTGACGAGGGGTAAGATAGATACTGCCTACAGGAAAATTAGAGGGGCCTTTGGAGAAAGGAGAACCACTTGCATGAATGTCAAGAGTTTAGATGGAAACCCAGTTCTAAGCAAAGAGGGGAAGGCAGAAAGGTGGAAGGAGTATATAGAGAGTCTATACAAGGGTGATGTACTTGAGGACAATAAAACTGAAATGGAAGAGAATGTAAATGAAGATGAAATGGGAGATATGATACTGCGTGAAGAGTTTGACAGAGCACTGAAAGACCTGAGTCGAAAGAAGGTCCCGGGAATAGACATCATTCTATTGAACTACTGACAGCCTTGGGAGAGCCAGTACTGACAAAACTCTTCCATCTGGTGAGCAAGATGTATGAGACAGCGAAATTCCCTCAGACTTCAACAAGAATGTAATAATTCCAATCCCAAAGAAAGCAGGTGTTGGCAGATGTGAAAATTACCGAACTATCAGTTTAATAAGCCATAGCTGCAAAATAATAACGCTAATTCTTCACAGACGAATGGAAAAACTGGTAGAAGCCGACATCGGAGAAGATCAGTTTGGATTCCGTAGAAATTTTGGAACGAGTGAGGCAATACTGACCCTACGACTTATCTTGGAAGAAAGATTAAGGGAAGGCAAACCTAAGTTTCTAGCATTTGTAGACTTAGAGAAAGCTTTTGACAATGTTGACTGGAATACTCTCTTTATAATTCTAAAGGTGGCAGGGGTAAAATACAGGGAGCGAAAGGCTATTTACAATTTGTACAGAAAACAGATGGCAGTTATAAGAATCGATGGGCATGAAAGGGAAGCAGTGGTTGGGAAGGGAGTGAGACAGGGTTGTAGCCTCTCCCCGATGCTCTTCAACCTGTATATTGAGAAAGCAGTAAAGAAAACAAAAGAAAAGTTCGGAGTAGGCATTAAAATCCATGGAGAAGAAGTAAAAACTTTGATGTTCGTCGATGACATTGTAATTCTGTCAGAGGCAGCAAAGGACTTGGAAGAGCAGTTGAACGGAATGGACAGTCTCTTGAAAGGAGGGTATAAGATGAACATCAGCAAAAGTAAAACGAGGATAATGGAATGTAGTCGAAATAAGTCGGGTGATGCTGAGGTAATTTGATTAGGAAATGAGACACTGAAAGGAGTGAAGGAGTTTTACTATTTGGTGAGCAAAATATCTGATGATGGTCGAAGTACAGAGGATATAAAATGTACACTGGCAATGGCAAGGAAACCGTTTCTGAAGAAGAGATTCTTGTTAACATCGAGTATTGATTTAAGTGTCAGGAAGTCGTTTCTGAAAGTATTTGTATGATGTGTAGCCATGTATGGAAGTGAAACATGGACGATAAAATATTTAGACGAGAAGAGAATAGAAGCTTTCGAAATGTGGTGCTACAGAAGAATGCTGAAGATTAGATGGGTAGATCTCATAACTAATGAGGAGGCATTGAATAGAATTGGGGAGGAGTTTGTGGCATAACTTGACTAGAAGAAGGGATCGGTTGGTAGGACATGTTCTGATTCATCAAGGGATCATAAATTTAGTACTGGAGGGCAGCGTGGAGGGTAAAAATCGTAGAGTGAGACCAAGAACTGAATACACTAAGCATATTCAGAAGGATGTAGGCTGCAGTACGTACTGGGAGATGAAGATGCTTGCACAGGATATAGTAGCATGGAGAGCTCCAACAAACCAGTATCAGGACTGAAGACCACCACAACATCAACGCTGCATACCACGAAAATGTTGCTTTTAATATCTACTGAGCCATATTTCCTCCTACTTCATTCAATGTTTGGCCTAAATTTAGGAATCCCGTACATTGTCCGATTGTCTGAAATCCTCACCCTACATGTCCACGAGCTTGTCAGTCTTTGTTCAAAATATTTATGGAGTGAAGAAACTAACTGTTGTTCAAATTTACAAACATTAATAAGACAGTATGGTTCCCAAATGATTGCATAGTTACTTTTTATACACCTTGAATTGCGAGATGCCTACCTGTTTCTCTGAAGTAGCCTCATAAACATACGAAAACGTTTCCTCTGCTGGATTTGGGCGCCGTTTCGTGACTAGTATACATTCCCCAAATTCCAATTTCTCCTCAGTCTCTTTTAACTCTGGTTTATTTGTTTTGCCTCCCACCGTTATGACAAATGAGCTGCATTGAAAGTACCTATGCAAACAAATACCTAACTTCTCACGCTGGACTGACAGGTGCAGAAGGTTGACCGGGTCCCGTGTAGCTTGCCGGGTTTGCGGAAACCCGAACTGGCCTTTTTTAACCTCTGTCCTTCATTTCTCATGTACCCTTGTGTCTCCGCACAGGCTGTTGAGGTGCTTTAATGGTTGCGGCGGAGGTAGCAACAGGCAGGCAGCAAGGAGAACTTGTACACATCTGAAACACACCGCATGTGCTATGAGGTCAGGGGAGACATCGATCACTGTCATGGCACTCGATCTCAGAAGGTAGAGGAGTGACAATTATTTATTGACGTGTGCAGAAGTCGCCTACTACACGACCCACGGGTTGTAAATGTTTTTGGCGTATACAGCTACCTTTCAGTATGACACTGTAGTTCTCCTACAACAGTGCCGTATTTTAGTGGGTTTTTAAAGTTGCTGCAACTTTCCAAACCACATACCTACGTTCCGTAATGACTGCTGCTTTGCGGGGTAAACCCATCTCTTTCAAACGATCGTGTCTTAGGCTTTTTCCTCTCTTATGGGGGGAACCACGGACATTCTCAAAGACTCCTTCAGCTAACGGGCAGTTAGAGCTTCCTCTTCTACGTCTGGCAAACACATTCAGCCTTAGAATGCGCCGTAGAAAGTACTTTCTGATGCACTGCAACATCTTTTGTGGCAACGTCGTCGGCTGGCCTCTTTACGAGTGCCTCTAGCTGTCGAGTGCAGCGAGCTCTCCGCAGCTTGCAGACCCGCCCCCACATCGCCGGTGCTGCCACCCTCTTATTGCCTGCCAGCCTGCCACCATCCCCTCTCCCCCCCCCCCCCCCCCCCCCTCAACCCTCTCCCACTCATGCCACATCTCTGACGTCGCGTCGTTCAACAGCACAGAATTTCGGCCCAGAACTGCTGCCGAGCACTTCTGAAAGCAATACATTTCTCGACTGTTTGCTTGCTAGAGCAACAAGTTTTCTCATTTCTTTTGACGAAGCTCCCTCTGGATTTTTTTAGTCAATATTTTGCTACTGAAAGAGTGTCGTTAATTTATGCGGCTCTCGATTCGATGCTACATTACGCTCGTCTATTGCTTTTAAGGCTTCTTTCACTAAGGTCATGCCCGCTAAAGTTCGTATTTCCTGGTTGCAGAATACTGGAGGACGTCTACAGTCGCCCTGCAGTATCATTTTTAATAAAAATGGTCCGTAGGAGGCTGTAATGTGGACGATATAAATTTAAATCGTGAGTTTAGTTGATTTCAATGTCTTCTCATTCTTAGGCACATGTACAATATTATGTGTTACAAGTCATAATTGTCAAATTATTTTTCACTGCACATAAAGAATAGGCTTTGCATTCCATCCTTATGTTGTGAATGGAGAAACACTAACGTGACAAGTTAAAAGAGAAAGAGAGAGAGGGAGAGAGAGAGAGAGAGAGAGAGAGAGAGAGGGGGGGGGGGGAGAGAGAAATACAGAGAGAGAGAAAGAGAGAGAGGGGGGAAAGAAAAACATTGTCACGTTAGTTTGGACCCATTAACAATGTAAAGATGGAATATATTGTCTTCCTTCACTTGTAGTGAAAAATAATTTGATAATTACAACATGTAACACGTAATGTTACACATTTCCTTGAAAATGACAAGTTGTCGATATGAGTTAATCTTACTCTTTAAATAAAGATCATCTACATTACAGTCTACTACGGATCATGTTTTCTTTTTAAACAAGTAGAGACTGTTGGTCCACACAAAAAAATTCTATTTTAATTTAGCAACTACATGACTGCAAGATCTCATTCTTACAGGGATATCACTCTGAAATCCTCTTCACTCAGTGCCCCGTTGTGTATCTTTCCATTCACTGCCATCAATTATAAATGAAATCTTCTCTAAAAATGGTATTGGGAAAAGTTTACAAACAAAATAATTATTACAGCTACTGGTGCTCCAGGTATTTCAGATATATGTCTGAGATCATACCAGTTATCTTTATGTACGTATGGAAAATCAAAAGAGACACAGATACGAAGAGGCTGAAAAATCAGCCAATTTGTTGCAAATTAAGGGCTTATTAGCCCTCGAGCTAGGTTTCGATATTTGTAAAAATATCTTCTTTAGAAGTAATGGGCCTTGTTTGATTAGATGAAGCCGAGCGGCTCTTGTCCGTGTATCAGTTAACACTGACATTCTACCGCGGTTGTGGTGGAGGAATTGCTGCTGTATTCCTTCTGATTTGAGTGTGTTTTCATAAGAGTGATCGGCTGGTACACACACTTTCGCAGATTCTGGATCTACAAGAACACTGCTGTAGGAATGTGTGTGTGTGTTTGTGTGTGTCTTTGCGTGTCTGTACGTACAATATTAGCACCCCAAAGATGTATTTGGATGAATAAATAACCAATTTGTAACCAAAAACGTGAGTCGCATAAACGAGATTTATGAGACCAAGAACTGCATGAATTGTGGACTATGTGCTCTTAAACTGAAACTTTGTTAATCTGGATGTCTACAACAACGAACACAATGAGTTTCTAACATCCAAGAACAGTTGTGTGTCTGAATATTATAAGTACATACCAGTTGTTGGTTGATATGCCGTATGAAACAGAATTTTCGTCTCGAGTGTTATTTCTTTTGTAAATGTGTTTGCGGCCACTGATTTATCCCTGCTTGAAATCTATTTTCGGATCGAACATTTGGGTTTCGTCTTACTTGCGTTTAATTCTTGTCATAGTTCTAACGCTATAACCTGCACTAGATCACTGACATCCGCCCATAATATTTCAGCTGACGCCATACTGGGAGTTTACTACCACGTAGAATTTGTGGTGTGCTGTGTGAACGATAGCTCACGGAGCCACTGCAGAAGGCCACAAGTAGTGGCGTCACGTTAGTTACGTGTGTCATCCAGGCGTAATGAAATTTGCAGCGCCTCCTTACTACTCTGAAGGCTGTTGGCCCAAAAAGGTCTGCAAGTAAAAACAATTTACTGGCGTGGAGCGGTCGGTCGGAAACACTGGTGGGGTGCAGGAGGCGAATTTTGAAGACTTCTGGGTCGGAGGTGGTCTGGCGGGGTGTATTTTGCGAGTCGAAAGTAAGGGACCAGTATATCAGTTCTTTCTTTCTTTCTTTCGCTTACGCAATAGTCCCGCAGCGATCGAAGGGACGGCGTGGTTAGAAGGGATTTGGCAAGGTTGGTGTGAGGGGTGGCCGGATGTCCTTCCTGCCGCCACCCTGTACCCCCAGCGACGGAATCAGTGTACCACAGCAGTCTGCATCTAGTGTGAAGCGTGAAATAGTGCGAACGTGTGTCAAATGTCTGCGACGCCTGTGAGTGAGGCGGAACGTGGGGACCATCCCGGTATTCACCTAGCGCCTAAAAACCACACCCAGGCTGACCAGCACACCCACCCTCGTTGTTAATCGGCCGGGCGGATTCGATCGGGGACTGGCGCACCTACCCGATTCCAGGAAGCAGCTCGTTAACGCTCTCAGCTACCCTGGCACGGTACCTCGGAGTGTTCGGCAAGAGGGTTAGTTGCCCTCTGTAATACAAAACAGAGTGAATGGATCAACGATGAACTTGAACGGCTGTCATGGGATGTCTGCCCCAAACGAATGCAACGAACTATAACGAAAAAAATAGGATTTAAAAACAGGTAAGCGTTTTGATTAACAATCAAGAAGTTCTCAGTCGTTGGCGGGGGTGGCCGAGCGGTTCCAGGCGCTTCAGTCTGGAACCGCTGACCGCTACGGTCACGGGTTCGAATGCTGCCTCGGGCATGGATGTGTGTGATGTCCTTAGGTTAGTTACGTTTAAGTAGTTCTAAGTTCTAGGGGACTGATGACCTCAGATGTTAAGTCCCATAGTGCTGAGAGCCATTGAGTCCTCAGTCCCATTTTCGAATCCCGTCACCGCTTAAATTTTGAACAAATATTACAATTGGCTGCCGAAGGCTTCCGAAGCAGAAATGAAAACAACGACAAACTTAACGTCATCACTGATGGTCACGAAGTAGTATGAAACGTCCCCTTAGAACAATTTATACACGACTGTGCTTAATCTGACACACAATATTTTTAGCGCAACGCAATCTGACTTTCAATAATCCCTAGAAAAGAGTGGCCCTGACTAACATTAACCTATACCTTTCACAAATCACTTACCTCACAAAAAATCTTCGTTACTCGAACTACTGCAATACAGCGAGCACCACTACTGCCAGCTAAATAAAAGATTCTAACTACGGAAGGCACTAACTACTGATAGGTATAGTTAGCAAATGAAAGATTTTAATAGAGAACAAACAGTGTATTTACCTTAATAGTCAAAATATATATGATAGTTCATGACATCCAGTCTTACAATTTACAAAACTCCGCCATCTCTCTCCCCACGTCCACCACTGCTGGCGGCTCACCTCCAACTGCGCAACGCTACGCGCTGTTAGCATCCAGCTGCCGCTGCCCAACACTACAATGGCGAGTATTACAACAGTGCCAACCAGCCACCGACTGCACACGGTACAGCCAGTGATTTTCATACAGAGCGCTACGTGGCGGCGGCGTTACCAAAAAAAAAAAAAAACTTAAACAGCCTACTTACAGTAGTTAAAGAATTCTATTACCCAAACAGCAAAGTAACCAATGATGGACGGAGAATATGGGACATCAAATGCAGACTAGGAATGGCAAAAAGGGCATTCCTGTTCAAGAGATGTCTACTAGCATGAGACATAGGCCGTAATTTGAGGAAGAAATTTCTGAGAATGTACGTTTGGAGCACAGCATTGTATGGTAATGAAACAGGGACTGTGGGAAAACTGAAACAGAAGAGGATCGAAGCATATGAGATGTGGTTGCTCCATACGAATGTTGAAAATTACATGGACTGATAAGGTAAGGAATGAAGAGGTTCTCAGCAGAATCGGAGAGGAAAGGTGTGTGTACAAAAAATTGCCAAGAAGAATGACTGGATGGTAACACAGCAGTTATGACTTAGCGGAATGACTCCTATGGTATCAGAAGGAGTTGTAGAGGGTAAAAACTGTATAGGAAGACAGAGAGTGGAGTACATCCAGCAAATAATTGAGGGGGTAATTTTCAAAGGTTGGCACAGGAGAGGAGCCCGTGGCGCCCCGCATCAAACCGGTCAGTAGACCGATAAAAAAAAAAAAAAAGGACCTGTGCAATGTTCAAAGTATGTGACTGCACAAGTTCAACAGTCGACAGTTGTGACACTGTGGTAATTTGTCGTAATTTCATCCCTCATGGCAAGGCAATACAACATTGGATAAGAGAGAAATCGGTTTTTAATTGTCCTGAGGCGAAATATCGCATGAAAAGCAACATCGGTTTGTAACTGCCACATGCTGTGCACCGTTTTCTCTGGTAGTCATGTTTAGAATGTTGTCCAATGCGTGCCTTCAATTCACCTACGTTCATAAAAGGAGCACTGAACACGAAAACTTTCAGATAACCCTGCAGACAGAAACCACATTTTTATTTAATAAAATTGCAGCCAAATACCCATATAAAGTTACTTTGCTTAACATTTTACATTTACATTTTACCTTAGAAATCACATATTGAGATCAGGTGCCTGGAGGACCAGGTTACAGGGAAACTACGGCCGATAATTCTAGCATTTGTGAAGTGCTTCTGCAGCTACCACTTCACTGGCTGTGCAAAGTGCGGAGGAGCGCCATCTTGCATGAAAATGATCCTACCCACACATCCAGTCTGTCGAAGGGTTGCAGTGACGTTGGTGCACAAAAGTCTCTCACGGCTTTTATCAGTGAAGGTACTGGTAATAGTATTCGCAGAAAAAGTACATTACCATAAATGATGCCGTCAACTCACACCACACACTCACATTTGCAGAAAGAAGTGATACTGGTTGATGTCTGTGCGGTATTTCTGTTGCATATATTCTGTGTATTGATATGTCCTTGGAGATGGAAATGGGCTTTGTATGTCCATAGAATGTTTCATGACCATTCGTTGTCCACATGCGAAATTCCAGAGAGTCATTTGCCTTCGTGATAAGTTCCTATGGGACCAAACTGCTGAGGTCATCGGTCCCTAGTCTTACACACTACTTAATTTAACTTAAACTAGCCGGCCGCGGTGACCGAGCGGTTCTAGGTGCTTCAGTCCGGAACCGCGCGACTGCTACGGTCGCAGGTTCGAATCCTGCCTCGGGCATGGATGTGTATGATGTCCTTAGGTTAGTTAGGTTTAAGTAGCTCTACGCTCTAGGGGACAGGGGACTGATGACCTCAGATGTTAAGTTCGATAGAGCTCAGAGCCATTTGAACGATTTTGAACTTAAACTAACGTACGCTAAGGACAACACACACACACACACACACACACACACACACACACACACACACACACATGCTAGAGGAGGACTCGAACTTCCGACTGGGGGAGCCGTGAGAACCGTAGCATGGCTGCCAAGACCACGCGGATAACTCGCGAGGCGTACGTTCGTCTTGCTAGCGGGTTAACAAGAAGCAACAACTGAGCACGGGTGATTTTGTATGAATAGCAATGTATGATGTTTCGTAGGTTTTTATGAACCGTGCTAGCAGGCAACGTTCGGGCAAAACCGCGTGCATGGCATGTTTGTTCATCACAGCTCAAGTTTTCCTGCAGTGTTGTAGCCACATCTCCGACAGACGTCACCTCAACTGATTTTCTCCACTTCAAAAGAACCTGTCTTTTCGAATTTTGCAATCGTTTGCTTCAGACTCGTAACAGACATCAAACCAATGCCTTTTTTAATACTTTTGACTGTCCGGAATTTATTCGTGGCTACTGATATACGGTCACCGTTCTGGTACAAGAACTTTACCAGAAGCGGGCGATTCTCCATGGAGACATCTCGGACGCAAACAAAAAAATGGTTCAAGTGGCTCTGAGCGCTATGGAGCTTAACATCTGAGGTCATCAGTTCCCTAGACCTTAGAACTACTTAAACCTAACTAACCAAAGGACATCACACACATCCATTCCCGAGGCAGGATTCGAACCTGAGACCGTAGAGGTCGTGCGGTTTCAGACTGAAGCGCGTAGAACCGCTTGGCCGCACCGGCCGGCGGACGCAAACAGAAAAAGAGCTATGCCCCACTTGTCTGTTGATGTGCATATTCTGACGATTTCAGCACTATCTGTTGGTCAAATTTTCGTAAATCTTCTTATTGTTCCAGGACGTTTTACACTGCGTCAGTAATATGCTGTTCAAATTTGACGTCGTTCTGAGCAGTGGCACTCCTTCTGCAACATTTTGAAACTGGAACTTTAGTTATGAAGACCCTGTACACGTAACAGTGCATATAAGCATATAAGCTCTCAGGATCCGCCAGAAAAATGTTTCGGGAGCCATAAGTCGCATGATTTACTCCAAGCAGTTTAGAGCGGCAGCGTGTGGGACTTCACCAGACACTACAACAGAGGTCTAAGGCGCTGCAGTCATGGACTGACGGCTGGTGCCGGCGGAGGTTCGAGTCCTCCCTTGGGCATGAGTGTGTTTGTTTGTCCTTAGGATAATTTAGGTTAAGTAGTGTGTAAGCTTTGGGACTGATGACCTTAGCAGTTAAGTCCCATAAGATTTCACACACTTTGAACATTATTGAACACTACAGCAGCTCTGCAGGCAGGACGAGAATGAACGTTTCAGTTCGTAAAACGTCCCTTTGAAGTGTATGTACGGTCCGAGCGCCTGCAGGTTCAGGATATCACTTGTGAAAGTGGCGCACATTAATGAGATGTCCCCTTCACATGCTCCACGATATCAGACTGATTCCTCTGGTGACAGCATAGAAATCCTGAATTACTTCTTGACTACAGCAGGGAATTGTTTTTCCCTGTTTTCTCGTAATCGAAAATTAAATCATTTTATCGGAATAGTTCCGTTATCATTAGTCACGGCATTCTGTTGCCGAACTGCGGGTAGTTGCAGCGTGCTGTTATTCCTCTTGTCTCTACATAGTGCGCCCTATTGTCTCGTCGGTGAGCGGTAAAGTCGGCAATAGTGCGTGAATTCCAGAAGGGACAGGCGACGTGCTGCAGGGGATTCGGCGAAGGCAGAGCCTCCGCGCGGCGCTTGCCGGAAAATCTGGCGCCAGTTGTCCGTGCGGCGCGCTTTGACTGGCGAGGCCCGCCTAATGCGCTTTCGCGGTCGCTTTGCGCGCCCGCCGCTCGGCAACGCTCGCAACCAGCTGGCGCCAGCACAAGCCGCCTCTCGCTGCAGCTGTTACCCCCCGTCCATTGTTGACAGCTCTCTCGGCTGCGGCGCAAAGTGCGGCACGGATACGCACGACTGTGAGTAACGTAATGGCCGGTAGCCCGCGGAGACGCACAGCTGTGAGTAAGAGCAACGCAGTGCTGACAAAGGGTACTTGCGAACAGGCAACCTAAAACGCTCTGAGGTGTGAAAGCGATGTTGCCACATCGACGATCGTTGCAAGACAGAGCATACTGTATAGAAGCATTACGGCCTTGATATAAGGCACGACAATGCGTGAAGAGAGATAGTGAGGCTCTGGTCGAGAAGTTCCAGTGATGTAACACCTCACATATTCATCTGTGAAACATCTTGGACGCACAGAGTGGTAGCAAATTCACGTGGACTCTCCAGTAATCTCTCGAGGACAGTGGGACAGTAGCTGCACATGAGGTATTTGAATAACGAAAACTGAAACGAACAGCTGTATTGCATAGGCTTTCCCAGCGTAATAAGTCATGAAGTCTGTTCGGGTTTTCTGCCGGATCCTAAAATCGACTTGAAATTTCGGCGATCCTACTGGTCGCTATCTTCAGGAAAATGTTGCTGCTGATGATGAGTCCCGCTGAGAACTGACGCCAGGTTGCAAATCGACGTCCTATATATGCCATTGTTTAGTACACGGCGCATGCGCCGCCCACCACGGTTTCTGCTTTCCAAGACAGGTAAGCACTGTGTCCCAAAGTTCCATCTGGTTTTTTATAAACCATTACATCTAAAAATTGAAACATCCCATCATTTTCAACCTGCATAGTGTTCACCGAAAGCCGACCCACACAGATTGGTATCTGCATCCTAAGAGTTGTCATCCACCACACCAACGTAGTGGCGTCGGGTGCAAGTCATTCGATATGACGCCACTTCGGCGACTTGCGCGTCGATGGGGATGAAATAATGATGAGTAGGACAACACAACAACCCGTCCCTGAGTGGAAAAAAAATCTCCGACCGAGCCGGGAATCGAACCCGGGGCCTTAGGATTGATATTGTGTCACGCTGACCACTTTCTTTTTCTTTTATAATCTCATTTTGTTCGTTTTTGTTCGTTGTATTTCCTAGGTGCGGATGTCGCGAGACACCCGTTTATGTTCGTTGTTTCTCGATTAACTCAGGTTTTTTATTACAGAGGGCAGATAATCCTCTGACCGAACACGCTAAGCTACCGTGCCGCCTACCACTCAGCTACCGGGGGTGGACGATACTTTGATGCTGATGGAGTACAAGCTACGAGAAGCCTGCTCCCTTTTGAGGGAGGGCAACTGAGTTTCCGATAAGTATTCATTAACATTTATTAGCTTGAATATTGTGTCTGTTAGTAACAGTAAGGAGTAATATTTTGTATTTCCTATGTGTCAGGATACTGCTACGTCTGTATCGATATATTTTTGGTAAGCCGACAGTGATTTGACTTGAAGTTCCTCTGGAGATATATATACATCCCGTTTTTATAGTATGTATGGATTTAAATCATATGTTATAAGGACTCGGTAAAACACCACGTATTAAATAGCTTAGGCGGGACATTTGGAGCAGTCGTCCTTAACAATGATCACATGAGGATTGTCCAGGACGTGGGCTAGTGTTACCTTTAAGACACGCTTTTGAGGTGGATGTGTATGGATAGCCACATATGAGCGTGTCGGTTACTCAGAGGCATTCACTTGCTGCTTTGGATCATTTCAACGAGAAGGCTTCTCCTAATTCCGCTGTAAAAACACTTCACTGAACTGTACTTAATGTGAGAGTGCTGTGGCGGTTATCATCGTATGACGGAAGTTAATGATCAGCCATATTACACCTTAATGGGTACCAAAGTGAAAGACCTTATTTTGGTGCGATTCAGTGTTGGCAGTGCTCGTAGGAATTCGGCTGCATTAGCATTGAAGTAACTTCTGTGTAAAATTTCCAGGAGTGAGTGCCAGTGGTAACTTGTGTGTGCCTTGGGTGTTTCTAGAAACTTAGCCAACTATGATTGCTTTAGGAACTCTTGCGCACTCCGACCAGGGATTAGAGGGAAGGAGTCACACACCAGTCAGTCGCAATCCCATTAGCTTTTATTATTCTTGCGTGTCTAGATTTCGGCTATAGATAGCCGTCTTCAGTGCTTTTGATTTACAATTTAGCAGATTCGCCGCAGTACAAGTCTCCAGAATTCTCACAGGTGGATAGTCAGAAGGTAACTGCCTATATACCTATAAGAACAGATGGCGGCATGTGTTGTCGTTGAAGGGTTGAACGGTTAATCCAAATGCACTGAAGATGGCTGTTCACAGCAGAAATCTAGATTTGAAAGAGAAAAAAAAATTAATGGGGCTGCGACTGATTTCTGTGTGCTTTTCCTTCGTTTCTAGTAACTGAAAATATGAACTGTCTGGGTGGCGTCTTACATTACATTGTCTAGGTGTCTGTGCTGACACTCGATTTGTTTTGTAAATTCATTTGTCTTCTTAAATGGCAAAAGAGAAGTGGGCAGAACTGGTGTCTTATCTTAAACTATATGCATTTATTTAACATGCTTTTCAATGTATGTTAACGTTGTTATATTTGTATATTTGTATTTTGGATCTCTAAAATCTAATGGTATTCTACCCATGTAAATTTGGTAAGATGGCTTTTGGTTCCCGACGTCGAATGTAAATAACACTTCTAACCAAGTTTCGAACTGTGCCTTTCGTTTTCTTCGTCGGTAAATTCAGAATTGTGATGTAATATATTTCGCTTTAGTGATGTTTTTAAAATATTTTTGATAAGTAGTCTAACATGTTTCTGGCGCAAATAAACAATTCTTTGATATAATTTCTTACTGGCGCATCTGACACTATTTGGAATGTTCAAATGTGTGTGAAATCTTAGGGGACTTAACTGCTAAGGTCATCAGTCCCTAAGCTTACACACTACTTAACCTAAATCATCCTAAGGGCAAACACACACACCCATGCCCGAGCGAGGACGCGAACCTCCGCCGGGGCCAGCCGCACAGTCCATGACTGCAGCGCCTGTGACCGCTCGGCTAATCCCGCGCGGCCACTATTTGGAATACTGATGTTTTTAAAATAATTTCGGTTAATGGTCTAATAGGTTTTGGGTACATTCAAACAATTCCTTCGTATCGATTCTTATCGCTGCCTTCGTATTACTTTCATTTTGGTTGCGTTACATTGAGGTAGTCATAATACTTAAATAAAGTTTCTTAGGTTACCAGAGTGTGCTTGATGTAAATTTATGGTAGTGAAATAAAGT
Source organism: Schistocerca gregaria (assembly GCF_023897955.1). Lineage (NCBI taxonomy): Eukaryota > Metazoa > Arthropoda > Insecta > Orthoptera > Acrididae > Schistocerca > Schistocerca gregaria. The sequence continues at coordinate 294,058,909 of NC_064923.1, forward strand.
TATTTAACTTTTCTGCTGATCCTGGGTCCAGTAGTTTACCACTCTCCGATACCTGTATCCTTAATCATTTCAAATCTGAAAGGGAACAAGCGCTGTTTCACACTTGTCTCCTGTTGTGAATTATCTCGTACAAATGCAAGAGTAATATTCAGTATTATACGTGTGTCTGAATATAGGAAGGGACAAATGAGGCCTCGCACTTGTCTCCCATTTTGGGTAAAGTACACTCCTGGAATTTGAAATAAGAACACCGTGAATTCATTGTCCCAGGAAGGGGAAACTTTATTGACACATTCCTGGGGTCAGATACATCACATGATCACACTGACAGAACCACAGGCACATAGACACAGGCAACAGAGCATGCACAATGTCAGCACTAGTACAGCGTATATCCACTTTTCGCAGCAATGCAGGCTGCTATTCTCCCATGGAGACGATCGTAGAGATGCTGGATGTAGTCCTGTGGAACGGCTTGCCATGCCATTTCCACCTAGCGCCTCAGTTGGACCAGCGTTCGTGCTGGACGTTAAGACCGCGTGAGACGACGCTTCATCCAGTCCCAAACATGTTCAATGGGGGACAGATCCGGAGAGCACGTTGGGTGGCACGGGATACATGCGGACGTGCATTGTCCTGTTGGAACAGCAAGTTCCCTTGCCAGTCTAGGAATGGTAGAACGATGGGTTCGATGACGGTTTGGATGCACCGTGCACTATTCAGTGTCCTCTCGACGATCACTAGAGGCGTACGGCCAGTGTAGGAGATCGCTCCCCACACCATGATGCCGGGTGTTGGCCCTGTGTGCCTCGTTCGTATACAGTCCTGATTGTGGCGCTCACATGCACGGCGCCAAACACGCATACGACCATCATTGGCACCAAGGCAGGAGCGAAGACGACACGTCTCCTTTCGTCCCTCCATTCACGCCTGTCGCGATACCACTGGAGGCGGGCTGCACGATGTTGGGGCGTGAGCGGAAGACGGCCTAACGGTGTGCGGGACCGTAGCCCAGCTTCATGGAGACGGTTGCGAATGGTCCTCGCCGATACCCCAGGAGCAACAGTGTCCCTAATTTGCTGGGAAGTGGCGGTGCGGTCCACTACGGCACTGCGTAGGATCCTACGGGCTTGGCGTGCATCCGTGCGTCGCTGCGGTCCGGTCCCAGGATGACGGGCACGTGCACCTTCCGCCGACCACTGGCGACAACATCGATGTACTGTGGAGACCTCACGCCCCTCGTGTTGAGCAATTCGGCGGTACGTCCACCCAGCCTCCCGCATGCCCACTATGCGCCCTCGCTCAAAGTCCGTCAACTGCACATACGGTTCACGTCCACGCTGTCGCGGCATGCTACCAGTGTTAAAGAGTGCGATGGAGCTCCGTATGCCATGGCAAACTGGCTGACACTGACGGCGGCGGTGCACAAATGCTGCGCAGCTAGCGCCATTCGACGGCCAACACCGCGGTTCCTGGTGTGTCCGCTGTGCCGTGCGTGTGATCATTGCTTGTACAGCCCTCTCGCAGTGTCCGGAGCAAGTATGGTGGGTCTGACACACCGGTGTCAATGTGTTCTTTTTTCCATTCCCAGGAGTGTATTTGATCGTGTACTGTGGGAACGAATTTTAAGTAGTGCGTCCGTCTGTGATATCGAAGGATAGAACTCAGTAACCAGAAGCTGGTGGCAAGGACTAACATGTATAGAGATAGTGTGGTCATTGGTTTGCAGAGATATAGAGCTACTACAAGACACCTCTCCGAATAAAGTTGAACTACTGGGAAATAATTTACCCTTAAGTTGAATTCTTGTGTTTGCACACTTAAGCGGTTGTTGTGACCGAACGGTTGTAGCCGCTTCAGTCCGGAACCGCGCTGCTGCTACGGTCATAGGTTCCAATCCTGCCTCGGGCATGGGTGTGCATCATGTCCTTAGGCTAGTAAGGTTTAAATATTTCTAAGTATAGGGGACTGATGATCTCAGATGTTAAGCCCCATAGTACTTGGAGCCACTTTTTGTTTTTGTTATCGTTCTCCATTGCAAAATCACTTATGGTGAAACATGCTGAGACATCAATGAATAGGTAATTTTGTAATACAGGGAAGTTATTAGGTCGGGGTAAGAGAGAGAACCAAGCTTGAATAAAGTATGTATGTATGTATGTATTTATGTAGGTGGATGTTTGTAGAGTACATATGCAAATGTAGAGTGTACTGTCGAAGGAATATCTTAGCGGAATGCGCTGATCGTTATAACTGTAACGCTCTGCGGTTTAATACTTATCAAAGTTTTTACCAGAAGATTATCTCTATAATCCATTGACATTTTTCGTCCTCGTTTTGAGACTGATTGTTCGATGGTACTGAAACCCAGCTTGCATAGGTATGGATAATACGCAGACGGATACTACTGTTCCATTTATTCGTTTAGGTACCAGCTAAGTGAAAGTGAACGTTACCTGTGGCCAAACAGATAATTGCATGATGGAGCATGGTGCCACTCTGGGGAATTTCTGGTTGCTGTTGACAGTACACAAAAGTTTTTGTTTTGTTTTCATCAGTCTTCTGACTGGTTTGGTGCTGCCCGTAACGAATTCCTCTCCTGTGGTAACCTCTTCATCTCAGAGTAGCACTTGCAACCTACGTCATCAATTATTTGCTAGATGCGCTCCTATCTCTGTCTTCCTCTACTGCCTTTGCGCTCTACAGCTCCCTCTAGTACCATGGAAGTCATTCCCACATGACTTAACAGATGTCCTATTATCCTGTCCCTTCTCTTGATCAGTGTTTTCCACATATTCCTTTCCTCTCTGATTCTGCGAAGAAGTTCCTCATTCCTTACCTTATCAATCAACCTAATTTTCAACATTCGTCTGTAGCGCCACATCTCAAATGCTTCGATTCTCTTCTGTTCTGGTTTTCCGACAGTCCATATTTCACTACCATACAATGCTGTACTCAGAAATTTCACCGTCAAACTAAGGTCGATATTAGATATTAATAGACTTCTCTTGGTCAGAATGCCCATCTTGCCATTGCTCTTCTGTTTTCGATGTCCTCCTTGCTCCGTCCGTCATTGGTTATTTTACTGCCAAGGTAGCAGAATTCCTTAACTTCATCTACTTGGTGGCCATCAATCCTGATGTTAAGTTGGTCGCTGTTCTCATTTCTACTACTTCTCATAATCTTCGTCTTTCTTCGATTTACTCTCAGTCAATACCGTGTACTCATTAGACTGTTCCTTTCGTTTATCAAATCATGTAATTATTTTTTACTTCCACTCAAGATAGCATTGTCGTCAGAGAATCGCATCACTGATATCCTTTCACCTTGAATTTGAATTCCACTCCTGAACCTTTCTTTTATTTCCAACATTGGTTCCTCGATATACAGATTCAACAACAGGGGAGAAAGGCTACATCCTTGTCTACACCCTTTTTAATACGAGCACTTCGTTCTTGGTCGTTCACTCTTATTATTCCTCCTTGACGTGTCTCTTCCTACAGCTTACCCCTTCTTCTCTCAGAATTTCAAACATCTTGCACCATTTTACACTGTCGAACTCGCTTTTCAGGTCGACAGATCCTATGAATATGTCTTGATTTTTCTTTAGTCTTGCTTCCACTATTAACCGCAACGTCAGAATTGTCTCTCTTGTGCCTTCACTTTACGTAAAGCCAAACTGATTGTCATCTTGCGCATCCTCAATTTTCTTTTCCATTCTTCTGTATATTATTCTTGTCAGCAAAATGGTCGCATGAGCTGTTAAGCTGATTGTGCGATAATTCTGGCACTTCTCAGCTATTGCCGTCTTCGTAATTGTATGGATGACGCTTTTCCTAAAGTCAGATAGTAAGTCACCAGAGTCATACATTCTATACATCAATGTGAATAGTCGTTTTGTTGTCACTTCCCCTATGATTTTAGAAATTCTGGTGGAGTGTTATCTGTCCCTTCTCCTTTATTTGATATTAAGTCCTCCAAAACTCTTTTAAATTTGGATTCTAATACAGGATCCCATATCTCTTCTAAATCGACTCCTGTTTCTTCTTCTATCAAATAAGACAAATCTTCCCCCTCATGGGAACTTTCGATATACTTCTTCCACATATTTGCCCCTCTCCTCTACATTTAACAATGGAATTCCCGTTGCACTCTTGATGTTACCACCCTTGCTTTTAATGCCTCCGAAGGTTGTTTTGAGTTCTTTCCTGTTCGCTGAGTCTGTCCTTCTTTTTCAATGTCTTCACATTTTTCCTGCAGCCATTTCGTCTGAGCTTCCCTGAACTTCCTATTTATTTCATTCCTCAGCGACTTGTATTTCTGTATTCTTGAGCTTCCCGGAACATTTTTGTACTTCCTCCTTTCATCAATCAACTGAAGTATTTCTTCTGTTACCCGTGGTTTCTTCACAGTTACCTTCTTTGTACCTATATGTTTCTTCCCAACTTCTGTGATGGCCCTTTTTAAAGATCTCCATTCCTATTCAGCTTTACTGCCTGCTGAGCTTTACCTTGTTGCTGTATCAATAGCCCTATAGAACTTCAAGCGTATCTCGCCATTCCTTAGTACTTACGTATCCAACTTCTTTGAGTATTGATTCTTCCTGAGTAATGTTCTGAACTTCAGCCTACTCTTTATCACTACAATATTGTGATCTGAGTCTATATCTGTTCCTGATTTCGGAATCTTTGTCTGACCATGATGTAATGTAACTCAAATTTTCTCGTATCACCCGGTCTTTGCCAAGTATACCTCCTTCTCTTGTGATTGTTGAACAGGGGAATTCGCTATTACTAGCTGTAACTTGTTACAGGACTCAGTCAGTCTTTCTCCTCTCTAATTCCTCGTCCGAAGCCTATATTCTCCTGTAACCTTTCCTTCTACTCCTTCCCTTACAACTGCATTCCAGTCCGACATGGCTATTACAGTTTCATCACCCTTTCCATGCTGTATTACCCTTTCAATATCGTCATACACTTTATCCATTTCTTCATCTTCAGTTTGCAACGTCGGCATGTATACCTGATCTATCGTTGTCGGTGTTGGTTTGCTGTCATAACGACCCTGTCACTGAACTGTTCACACAAACACACTCTGTTCCCTACGTTTCTATTCATAACGAATTCTACTCCGGTTATACCATTTTCTGCTGCTGTTGATATTACCTTATACTCATCTGACAAGAAATCTTTGTCTACTTTCCACTTCACTTCACTGACGCCTACTATATCTAGATTGAGCTTTTGCATTTCCCTTTTCAGATTTTTTAGTTTCCCCACCACGTTCTGACATTCCATGCCCCGACTCGTAGAACGTTATCCTTCCGTTGATTATTCAATCTTTTTCTCATGGTAACCTCCACCCTTTCAGTCCACTGCCAGAGATCCGAATTGGAACTATTTCGAAATCTTATGCCAATGTATAGATCATCATGACACTTCTTCAATTACAGGCCACATATCATGTGGATTCACGTTACGTGTCTTTAATGCAGTGGTTTCCATTGCCTTCTGCATCCTAATACCGTTGATAATTGAAGGTTCTTCCGCCTTTAGGGACAGTTTCCCACCCATAGGATAAGAGAGTGCACTGAACCTCTGCCGACTCCTCCGCCCTCTTTTACAAGGCCTTTGGCAGAATGAAGCTGACTTCTTATGCCGGAAGTCTTCGGCCGCCAATGCTGATTATTAATCAAAATTTAAGCAACGGCTGGATTCGAACCCGGGACCGAAGGCATTTTGATTCTGTCTCTAAGCTGGTCATAGGTTGTGTTCCAAAACTGAACAACATACGGACAGAAGTGGTGACTCTGCAGGACCTGACCATCATTTCGCAGGACAATGCTTAAGCACGTACTGTGGAAGCTGTTATTTATTTGTTTGAGTGATGGGACTGCTAAGTGCTATACCACCTACTGCACTCCCATGGCCGGCCGGAGTGGCCGAGCGGTTCTATGCGCTACCGTCTGGAACCGCGCCACCGCTACGGTCGCAGGTTCTAATCCTGCCTCGGGCATTGATATGTGTGATGTCCTTAGGTTAGTTAGGTTTAAGTAGTTTTAAATTCTAGGGGACTGATGACCACAGCAGTTAAGTCCCATAGTGCTCAGAGACATTTGAACCATTTTTTGTTTTGTTTTTGCGCTCCCATGACTTAAGCTCTCACAAGTTCAACTCGATTTCTAAATTGAAGGAAACACTTCACTTCATTCGCTTCAGAACTGCTACAAATTCGTCTGTCAATAGACGGCGCCGCTCCAACTGTCAACAGAAGTGGCACTGCTAAGAGTATCCTGCGACTTCCACATCTTTGGCAACGGGTTATACTCAATGCTGGTGACTACTTTGAAGTCAGTAAAACTTTGAAACACGTATCTATTTTTAAGAGCTGTAAATATATAGTTGCCACTATTAAAGTTCCAACGCTGATATAGCTCAGTACTGTGCAGTGTACGGTTATACCCCATACCCTGGGTTGAAAGCGGGTGCTGTGTTGAGCAAAAACGTGCAATGTTGTATTTTACGTCTGTGGGAGACAGCGATACTCATGTCTGTCATCTTCAATCCAGCCCCTCACGGGGCCACTTATCACACTTTTACGAATTATCTTATTTTCTTGTTGATCAGACTTTTTTTTTTTTGCAAAGAAGACCGGCTGTTTCGTTCGTATCTTCAAAAGATCTGTTTGCCTCAGATGGTCTGGACCCGGAGTCCTTCAACATCTTTTTTCAATCTGCCTCGAAAGTGCTTTTGTTCCACTGATGTAATTTCTGATTTCTGTAGGGAGACTCCGTGATCGCGATGCATATTCCTCTTCATCTGACTGTGGTGGTCTCTCGTAATGAGAAACTGTCTTTACGCTCTCCGGTGGAACAATGAATGAAGACTATGTGTCTACTTCAGTCGACGGTGCACGACGTGGAGGAAATCTGGCTTTATTCTTTGTTATATATGATGGTGGAAATTCCGCTTCGCCAAATGGATTTACATTGGACAAGAAATTCTCTCTCTTAACAATGTAAGTCATTTTGTATTGTTGCTGTTTTAATATGTGTAGATCAGAACTACTGAACTATGTGATACTGCGTTGCCATTCTTACCGGACAGCTGTTAAGCCATGTCTTAAATTTCCTGGTCGAATAAAAGGATTAATGGTCCTATCTCAAATGAATATATGCCTCTTCGATGCGGGATAGTTAATTAAGTTATTACAAACAAAAAATTAATAATTGTCCAAGACAATAGTAAATTCTATGCGTAATTATTAAATTGTAGTTACTGGATCTGTTTACCTGGAAAAAGCGTTCAACAATATAAAATGGTGCAAGATGTTCAAAATCCTGAAAAAGTAGGGGTAAGCTTTAGGGAGAGATAGGTCATATACAATATGTACAACAGCCAAGAGGGTATAATAAGAATGGACGGCCAAGAACGAAGTGCTCGTATTGAAAACGGTGTAAGGCAAGGATGTAGCCTTTCTCCCCTACTGTTCAGTCTGTACATCGAGGAAGCAGTATTATAAATAAAATAAAAGTTCAGGAGTGAAATTAAAATTAAAGGTGAAAGGATATCAATAATACGATTCGCTGACGGCATTGCTATCCTTAGTGAAAGTGAACAAGAATTACATGATTTCCTGAACGGAATGAATAGTCTAATGAGTACACAGTATGGATTGAGAGTAAATTGAAGAAAGACGAAGGTAATGAGATGTATCAGAAATGAGAAGAGCGAGAAACTTAACATCAGGTTTGATGTTAACGAAGTACACGAAGCTAAGGAATTCTGCTACCTAGGCAGTAAAATAACCAATGACGGACGGAGCAAGGAGGACATCGAAAGCAGACTAGCAATGGCAAATAGGGCATTCCTGACCAATAGAAGTCTACTAGTATCAAATATCGACCTTAATTTGAGGAAGAAATTTCTGAGAATGTACGTCTGGAGTACAGCATTGTATGGTAGTGAAACATGGACTGAAGGAAAACCGGAAATGAAATCTAGAAATACGTTACACATAGGGACATAATGTTTTCTGAAAAAAGTGTTGAGCTAATAAGAAACCCTTGGACTTCTAGCACTTCTTCTATGGGTGATCTCTGGAAGAGCAGGTGAAATTTGTAACATTACTAATTGTCGCCTCACAAACATTCATATACGCTCAATAGCAAACTCCTGATGACCTCAAGTTATCGAACAATTGTAAAGTAAAAGAAATGAACCATCGCATAGCAGCGACAGAGTCTGTTATGCTTTATCTTTGCCGTTATTGCGCGGTGCCTGTAAATCTCTATGTACATGTATCGATTAATGATATAAAAACGAATTCTGTTCCCAGAATGAGATTTTCACTATTCAGCGGAGTGTGCGCTGATATGAAACTTCCTGGCAGATTAAAAGTTTCAAGAATTCTGTTGTTTCAAGACAAATAAGGCAATCGGCGCCTCACATTTTACTGTTTGTATTCCATGAAAGGCAGACACGGACTTGCTGCGTTCCGCAACGGTATTTTATATTTCATGTGAAAATATTGATTGAATATGCTAATTGTTATTTTTCCAATCAGAAAACATGTAGTTTTTTGTAACTGATTACGAACAGACTGCATCAAGAAAAGGTACGTAGGATTAAGAAAAGTGTGTTATAGATAAGTACTTATTTTAGTATATTAACTTCGATGATTTCCATCTCCACATTTACCTGAATGATAATTATTTTGTGTTACATCATCACCAGAAATTACGAGCGCAGCATGAGGCAGAAGGAACATTGTCGTTTTCCTATTATTTCTGAACACTCTTTTTTTAATTGTGTATTGTAGCATTTCGTTTAAAGTCTATAAATCTTCTGGTCCCTTAATGTTGTTCAGGGTATGACTACACCGCGGCTATAAAAGTGCACAGAAATGATAATGTTTCTTCCGAGCGATCTCAAATCAATCTGCTGCTCTTATTCAGTTATTTAATGTTCAGCATATCTTATTATAATAGTGTAATCAATCCCTGATTCTGTTGCCAAGTGTCCCACCAAATTATTCACTTTTTCGACATTTGTCAAAAAAAATAAAAAATAAAGTAACTATTCTTTTTTCTTTTCGCCCCCCCCCCCCCCCCCCCCCAAGAGCAACGCTACAAATTACACCTGAATTTGGTAACATGTAACTTCAAGTTCGGAATAAAATACTGAGGACGGCAGGAGATCGAGTGTGAGGGTTGGAGGTGTGTTTCGTTTCGGGAAGAAATATATTGGTTTTCGAAAAGACCGATATTAGTGGCGCCTCTCTCGTTTGCAGCATGGGTGATTTGTGGCAGACACACACACACACACACACACACACACACACACACACACACACACACACACACACGCGTTCGCGCGCGCTATTATCTTGTCATATATATAATTTTCAGCGTTTCCATGTTAATATGATTTCTTTTATCTATATACATATAACACACTTTTATATAGGTTGTATAAATTATTATTCTGTTAGTCTTCCTATCTTAATGAACTTCTGTCTGTGCAGCTTCCTATTTATATTTATGCAACCAGCCTGGTGGTTTGCTCTAATATTTTTGTTACAACAATTCTAATATTAACCCCTTTTTGTTTTCGTTATGTAACTTAACTGTATATTACACTTGTCTAAATTGTATTACATTGTGCCAACGCTGTCTGGCGTTTCTTCACAGGCACAGCCTGGGCACTCAGCATCAGTCAGTTCTTATGTGTACGACTAACTCGTGGAAACTCAGTGTGTCCATTACCTCCAAACAGCGTCGCTGTTTGCTCTGCCACTTCACACGCATGACGTATGACGCTTCTCTATACTTACCAATACCCAAGTTACAGGCATGAGTTTAAAGGTATTGTAGTGTTTTCCATGTTACTTTTTACGCTCTTATCTTGTCATTTATGATGCTTCTGTGTGTCGATCTGTACGTAATATTTTGACAGCTAATGTACGTAGTTCACAACTGACAAAGTGTATTCTTATCTTAGATACTTTGTTTTATTCTGGTACTGTATGTACTACTCAATGATTTTCTTAACATTACCACTGAGCTTGAAGGTAATTCCTGTCTTGTAAACCTCCATTCCAATATCTTCCAGATTTGAAGATGATTGGAAATGGACGAAACGAGTGATATACTTCCCAATTTGCGATGTTGGATAATAAAGACTTTATAAAAAGAAATCAACATTTATTGTTGTAACAGGGCGCTGCAAATATCAGATAACCTCAAGTAGGCCTGTATCTCATCTGGTCTGATTGCTTCTCTCTCTGCCGAGCGTGACTACTGCAATCTCGTGATTGCCAGCTAAGTGCCATAGCGTGTTCAGCCTCTCTCTGTACTCCAGGACGACGCAATGAATTATTGATGCCTTGTCACCCAAATGTGCTGGACTAAGTTCCCCTCAGACGCAAGAGAAGACAGAGCTTCAAGCCCCGCTCAGCTGTTGGCGCGTCTCTGCAGTGATTAGTAGCCGGTCTCACTACCACAGTTACCGACCAAGTGATCACATTTATTCTCGGAAAATTTACTGATTTAGGATCTCGTTTCCACTTTCCAACTTATACTGTATCGGGGTGGTGTGAAATGAAACCCTAACTTCCTGATCTCGTAAATGTTGACACACACGTGGTCAAGTCTGCTACAAATCACCCATGCTACAACGAGAGAGGCGCCACTAATATTGGTCTTTTCGAAAAGCAATATATGTCTTCTCGGAACACACCTCCAACCCTCACACTCAACAATATATAAGACGACCAATAAACGTGATCGTGATGCAAAGGCACTGTTAAAGTACATTGTAATGGCATCACTACTACAAAATGAAAAACAGAAATAGATAGTGGCACCTGCCTCGTTGCAACTACAGCTGAAATCAAAAGTAGGAAATACCAACAAAAAATGTTCCTATAACACAGAAAATTTACATACTGTGGGCTTTGGAAGTTATTTTACCAGATAAAACCTATGCAAATACATTCTAATAGTCGACCTTAGTGTGAATTAGAGAATATATAAAAAACATCTCTATGTATAAATCATCAGCAATTTTTTTTTTCATTATACTGTGGAATAACTTATAAACTGAACAATTTACAATAGAGTATAGAAAGGCAATCAACGTAAATGTCTAAACTATAAAACAAGCATAGGTAAGTACGTAGGTTAATACCAATGACATGAAGGTTGGTTGGCTGGTTGATTTTGGGGAGGGGACCAAAAATCTAGGTCATCCATCCGATCGGATTAGGGAAGGATGGGGAAGGAAGTCGACCGTGCCCTTTCAACGGAAATGCGCCTGAAGCGATTTAAGAAAATCACGTAAAACTGAAATCAGGATGACCGGAAGCGGGTTTGAATCGTCGTCCTCCCGACTACGAGTCCAGTGTGCTAACCCTGCGCCATCTCGTTCTGCGAACTGAAGGAAATATGGGAAAGTGATAAAAACGGAACAGTACAGTTTGTCTAAGTTAACGTACACATCCAATCATTGTGTACTACCCCAAACGTGGCAAAAAACAGTGAGCAATGCATTGACAATCAGTATAAAATGTAGCGGAATACCTTAGTACAATAACAGTTGAGAAGCAGTTAAAAATGCAATATTACCCTACAGACTCAGTCACTGACGATAAATAGAAACTGATCACAATCATGCTGCCGGCCTAGGTGGCCGAGCGGTTCTAGGAGCTACAGTCTGGAACCGCGCGACCGCTACGGTCGCAGATTCGAATCCTGCCACGAGCATGGGTGTGTGTGATGTCGTTAGGTTAGTTAGGTTTAATTATAAGTTCTAGGGGACTGATGACCTTAGAAGTTAAGTCCCATTTTGCTCAGAACTATTTTTTGAACAATCATGCTGTAACTATGTCGGTGCGAGAGAGACAACGTGCTGTACAAGTGTTTAGAATTCAAAAAGTTCGCTCAGGCATGGAACATTCCCCCTTTTCAGCATGACAATGTCAGACCACAAACGAGCGCTGTGGCATCAGCAAACTTCGATGCCTTGGGTTCACTGTCATCGATCATCCTCTGCACAGCCCCGACTTGGTCGTACCCGATATTCATCTGTGTCCAGGAACTCATGTTGATATTAATGAAGCATTGCAGCCAGAGGAGAGGTCGCGGCTCCGTCTGTAAGTCAAATATTCCCCAGTGACGGTAACAGCAAATTGGTCTCTCATTGGGAAAACGTGTTTGTCGCCAAGCTGACTATGCTGAGAAATAGATTTGTGTACATGAAGAATAAAGACGTGAAGTATTTTCAAATAAAAGTTTAGGACGCATTACTTTTCGGCACGTCCTCGTATGCATGCAACTGCTTCATGATTTTGGTGTAACGAAGAACGTTCCGCAAGGGATCAGAACTCCGACTACCTGAAGGTGCATTGTAGCCTGTTGAAAACATTCATTTCTTTCATATGTTGAATTGCCATTCAACAGCTGCCTACGTTATCTAATGCGTGCCTCCTAGCTGATTTTGTAATCATTAAAATAATATGATATAAAAGCCATCTGCAAAACTCGCAACACGAGAGTAAGCGAAAATTTCTGCAGTTGAGCTGCTGTGGTGCTGTATGTATTAGTTATCTTGTGGCAAACGTGGCACGGTGCAAACGCAAAGATAAAATTTTGAACGCGTTCGTCTCTTTACTTTGTAACCCGCATTCCATCTGATGTGAAGACAACATCGGCGTGATAGTTGCTGACGCAGCATATGTCTTGAAGGATATTGCAGTATGTAAACTCCTATAGTATTCAAAATTTTCGTATAAAATCTATTGATACCTGAGTTCATAGAGATTTTCTGTGGCTTGCTGTCATGCAGGTTGCTGTAAGAAAATTTGCCAACTGTCAACTTCATCTGAGGTTTTAGAGATGCTCTTGCAGCAACTTACTGAATGTGACACAGTTGAAGTTTATGAAGAAGATTATTTAAACGATAGAAGACGAAACTCGAAATCGGAAATTGTATAACTTTTGTGATATATTTTTCTCATTCAATTTAATAGAGAGTTGTAGACAGCAGAGGCAACTGGAAACATTAGTGCTGTTTTGTGGCTAAGTGCGTCGAAGAAACCACGTAGATTTTTTAAAAAAAATTATTTATTTATTTTTTTTTTTTTTTTTTACACGTAGGCTAGTTTCGATGTGGATTATTCTCCACGTTCAAGATGACCAATGAACTTTGTCGTAGGACGTTTTTACGGTTTAGTCCTATGGTCAGCCTCATTGCTGGCAAATGTGATCAACTGCAACCATTCAATCTTCGTGAGACACTTGCGTTCAGTGTACAACTTCTGGGGAAAAATGACAGGAAGAATGATTAGGGTTAATTATCCCGTCAAAGATGAGGTCGTCAGAAAAAAAGCAGAACCTACGAAAGGGAAAGTTGTGTAAGGAAATTGACTGAGCTCTTAAAGGAAAGGTCCAGCATTTTCCGTAAATGGTTTAAAGAAATAATGGAAATCTTATATCAGGGTGGCGACATGTGGAAAATTTAATGTTATGCATCTCGTGTTACAAACTGCATCCCAGGGATGTGTCCATCACAAACACGAAGAGATCCTCGTCACCTCTAGTAGCGTCAATTGAGCATTGTAGAGTTTCAGCGTGACTCCCTATACATATTAAACATGTGTTGCTTCGCTGCTGACTGGAGGAGAGAATCGGTGTAGGTTAAGCCGTAACAGAGGCAGAATTCGCGACAAGCAGAACCTCTGTCACCGGTCATCTCCCTTACAGCAGAAATTTTTACTTTTTTTTTTTTTTTAAAGAATCTGTCGTTATATATGATCACAGGGAACCTGTTGCTTATTTGAACTTACACTGCTGCTGTACTGGGATTCGAATTCAGACCTCCACTTTCAAGTGATTTGGCCTCTTCAGGATACAGCTCTCTCCTTTCGTTGCGTTCCCAAGATTCTGAACTCCTCAAGGTCTCCACGAATGGCGCGTGTCTCGTGACAAAGAATTAAATAATTAACGTCTCTTCGTGAAAACCGAACGAGAATGATATGTGTAGGGTTCTCCAGCCAGTCAATACAGAACTATTCGTCATGTTATTTCCAGTTCAAATGCAAGTGAACCTCGCTACTTGTGAAATGAACCGGTGTTTAATGTCTATTAGTAGCTTTAAAATGACATATTTGCCTGATTCGAATGCTAATGAGACAAAATTTTTTCTTCTCTTGATTTCAGTCTGAATCATCTAACTACTAGTGAAAAAAGTTTGGTATCTTACATTTGACTGTGCGTAGTTGACAATCCGATTAGTTCCAACACAAACTTTACGTCTTGACATTTTAAGAGCTTCCGTGGATAGTTAAGAGGGACAATACTTGCAGAATAGGAGTCCCTGTTCCCAGTCCAGTACAAAAATCTTCATCATGTAATTTCAAGTTGCTTTTCAAAATGTCATTCGATGTAATAAATTTGAGTTTACAAGCTTTAATGGGTGTGTCATCTGCAGTAACGTGTCTCCTCACATTTATCTTATTGTGATACTGATTTACATACGGAGTGTTAGCCAGTCTCTTGTGGTACCTATTTTGCGTAGTCAAACGACTGTACCGAAAAGCGATTGGGGGACCCGCAACAAAACTAAGTATTGCGGGTTGCATACAAATCAGGCGGAACCCAATACAGGTCGCTCGGATATTCTGGAACACGATAGTACTTCGTTTCTGGTTGCAGTGCAAGCTGTAGATAATTTTGGGCTCCTAGTAATTTACTCTTGCTACCTTCAGAATTTCGTCGCCTGTGATCCAGTTAATATCTTTAAATGCCTTTCCTCAGATAATTTTCTGCGATAAATAGGTTTCGCGTGCTTCTACATTTCATCAGAACCTATACTGATCTTTCGTAAGATCGATTCCAACCACCAGTTTCTTTCTTCTGTAAATAATTCGTATCAGTAAACTGCAAGCATGACTTATTAATCCATATTTACGTGGGTGATTTAATTAATTATTTTGTTAAGCACTGTAACGAGACAAAGCAACGCATATAAAATATTAAATACAACTTGAATTTTATTATAGTTCCGAGGGCAATATTTCTCTATTAATCAAACAGAGAAAATGTATTCGTGGCTGCGAATAAGAACCGTCTTCGGTAGTATATTTGAATGACGTCAATGAAAATTTGTACCGATAGATATAAAAACCGCTCTTTTTTGTGATTGCAGCAGACATAATAGTTTCAGAAAGAACTCATTTCACATTATATTTTAGACAGCTATTACATTACAAGGTCAAATAAATCCTATTGTAGGTCCATTACTAGAAATAAAAGCAGTGAGCTGCACGTCATAACGGAAAGTACTGTTCCGACAGTTAATTACTCATACATGTGCAGCTAACAAACCATTGTTACTTAAACTGGTTGAGAGGCGAATTTTTCTCCTTATACAAAAGAAAGTTTTTATTCTGTGTGTCCCTGTAAATCTCTAGCCTGCCAGTCTCTGGTCAACGTGATATCTTCGGTTGTTGGTTGTTGTTAATGAGCGTTAAAAGCGAATCTCTCTCTCTAATCACTCAGCGACTCTGTCTCTCTTTCACACACACACACACACACACACACACACACACACACACAGACACACGCACACACACACACACACACTCACACACAAACACACACGAGAATACATACGCGCATTCTTATACCGAAATCCCAACCATCACTAAAAGCAACAAAGAAAAAGGGAGAGAATACTTCGAAGTGATAAGGCTGTTAGTATAATGTCAAGCTTTTTAGAAAAACGACAATAAAACAGACCTCAGTGAAAAACGTATCTGGCTGCTCTTGCTGGAGCCGAATCTCGTTTCACTTATTTGAATAATCTAAAATTGATGTATTTCGATGATTCACTACTTATTTAGTGGAAAACAGGGAAACAGTTAAGCTCCATTGCGGTTTCGAGAGGTTTAGAAATCGGATCAAGCGGATGTAGCTGGTAGAGTAGCTGAATCATTACTTAAGACGGTGCATTAAAGTCTTCAGAAGTGTAAACTGAGGTTAGTTTCTGATATTTCACACTTGCGCACAACTCATGCCTATCTAGAGTATGTAAGATCAGCTGGAGTACTTGCGTACAGTCCATTACCACTTATTAAATGTCTTGTCCGAGTGAGCTGAGTGAGTAAAATTAGCAATAGACTGTGGTACTAAAATTAATGAGAAAAAAATTCAGGAAGGACAATCTGTAATTTATAATTTAGTTCAATATCTAACTATTTTGGGTTGTATTACGTTCACAGGGAGACAGTCAACAAAAGCGACCCGTCCTGCTTTTGCTACGGACTCGCCCAAAATGTATAGCTGAATAGAAGAGAGCGAACATGCCATTGTCACTAAGAATTTATTAGTTCTTGGAACGAATGCATATATCAGTTTTATTCACTGAAAAAAATGCTGTCTGGATTTTTCTCTTCAGTTGTTCGCTGTCGAAAGAATGTCATTTAGCATTTAGTTTGTTTTTCTGTTCCTCGACGAGAATTTCGATTACACATTCTACATTTTTTCAGCGATCGGAACAAATAGTCAGGCCGCCCTGCATCTGCCGACAGTCCTTCGAAGAAGATGAAATGTATTGTACCCGACTACAATGAAGGAATGCCTCTATGACCGCTTCTCTTCCGATAGCGCCTGCAAGTATATTCGTAGCCGGGAGCGGTATGCACCTGAAGGTGGCTACACGAAGCGCTTTACACACACAAACACACACACAGACAGACAGACAGAGAGAGAG
The DNA here is from genome assembly GCF_023897955.1 of Schistocerca gregaria. Taxonomy (NCBI): domain Eukaryota; kingdom Metazoa; phylum Arthropoda; class Insecta; order Orthoptera; family Acrididae; genus Schistocerca; species Schistocerca gregaria. The sequence continues at coordinate 294,075,681 of NC_064923.1, forward strand.
AGAGAGAGTGAGAGACGGAGAATAGTTGGTGACGCCGCTGATGTGCTCTTTGTCTGGCGCACACGCCGCACGTCGCCCGTTTTCTGTCCTGGAAAGTTCAGTACGGGTGCTAAGCTTCAGTTGGGGACTCAGTTTCTACCTGAGACCCACTCTCTAAATTTGTGTAGACGAAAGTCTGTCGCTTGCTACATTTGATTTATCTCAGTCAGAAAGCACACTGCAATGGAGGACAAACAACAGCCACCGACAAACGTGTTCCACAACGAAAATAGTCGTAAATGGTCAATGGACTAGAGCCAAGTAAAGATAAATGATTTTATTGGATAGCACATCACTTATTACTACTACCTTACCACACGTATTCTCATGCGCATAATTATATAGTATTAGTACAAAATATTTTGGCTCACAATACGAGAGTCTAATGCTGCGGTACGTGAATTAACCTTCTTTTTTTTTTTTTTTTTGGAAATCAGCAGCCCACCACATTACCGTGACAGTTAAATACACTCCTGGAAATTGAAATAAGAACACCGTGAATTCATTGTCCCAGGAAGGAGAAACTTTATTGACACATTCCTGGGGTCAGATACATCACGTGATCACACTGACAGAACCACAGGCACATAGACACAGGCAACAGAGCATGCACAATGTCTGCACTAGTACAGTGTATATCCACCTTTCGCAGCAATGCACGCTGCTATTCTCCCATGGAGACGATCGGAGAGATGCTGGATGTAGTCTTGTGGAACGGCTTGCCATGCCATTTCCACCTGGCGCCTCAGTTGGACCAGCGATCGTGCTGGATGTGCAGACCGCGTGAGACGACGCTTCATCCAGTCCCAAACATGCTCAATGGGGGACAGATCCGGAGATCTTGCTGGCCAGGGTAGTTGACTTACACCTTCTAGAGCACGATGGGTGGCACGGGATACATGCGGACGTGCATTGTCCTGTTGGAACAGCAAGTTCCCTTGCCGGTCTAGGAATGGTAGAACGATGGGTTCGATGACGGTTTGGATGTACCGTGCACTATTCAGTGTCCCCTCGACTATCACCAGAGGTGTACGGCCAGTGTAGGAGATCGCTCCCCACACCGTGATGCCGGGTGTTGGCCCTGTGTGCCTCGGTCGTATGCAGTCCTGATTGTGGCGCTCACCTGCACGGCGCCAAACACGCATACGACCATCATTGGCACCAAGGCAGAAGCGACTCTCATCGCTGAAGACGACACGTCTCCATTCGTCCCTCCATTCACGCCTGTCGCGACACCACTGGAGGCGGGCTGCACGATGTTGGGGCGTGAGCGGAAGACGGCCTAACGGTGTGCAGGACCGTAGCCCAGCTTCATGGAGACGGTTGCGAATGGTCCTCGCCGATACCCCAGGAGCAACAGTGTCCCTAATTTGCTGGGAAGTGGCGGTGCGGTCCCCTACGGCACTGCGTACGATCCTACGGTCTTGGCGTGCATCCGTGCGTCGCTGCGGTCCGGTCCCAGGTCGATGGGCACGTGCACCTTCTGCCGACCACTGGCGACAACATCGATGTACTGTGGAGACCTCACGCCCCACGTGTTGAGCAATTCGGCGATACGTCCACCCGACCTCCCGCATGCCCACTATACGCCCTCGCTCAAAGTCCGTCAACTGCACATACGGTTCACGTCCACGCTGTCGCGGCGTGCTACCAGTGTTAAAGACTGCGATGGAGCTCCGTATGCCACGGCAAACTGGCTGACACTGACGGCGGCGGTGCACAAATGCTGCGCAGCTAGCGCCATTCGACGGCCAACACCGCGGTTCCTGGTGTGTCCGCTGTGCCGTGCGTGTGATCATTGCTTGTACAGCCCTCTCGCAGTGTCTGGAGCAAGTATTGTGGGTCTGAGACACCGGTGTCAATGTGTTCTTTTTTCCATTTCCAGGAGTGTATTTTATTTCTATCTCACATCAACAGTTCTAAATTTTAATAGTTGGCGTGAATGTGAAAATTAATGTATTTCAGAGCAGTTGAATGAATATTAGAAAACTAGTATCACAAAGGGTTAGAATTTTATCCACATCCTTCTTCTATTGTTTCAATATTGACCCCCCATAAAGGTGCTGTTCAACATCCTTAGTAACTAATGACCAGCTTCCTCAGGTTAGACCGGAGACATTTCGTGAACAGTTCCTCTTGAAAGTGAGCTTATTTCAGCAATGACATGGACATTGAATCTGTGTGTTAGACACCCACATATATACATGCGCGTCCAGAAATAGAATGAGAAAGACAGCCAAACAGCTTGGAAGCGGCAGAGAATGAGAAAGATAGATAGATGGATAGATAGAGAGATTCTGATTAAAAAGCACTGTAATTTCATAGATCGCAATCTCGAAACACCTTCCATCCGTTCATCTACCCTGATTTCGTCTTATGAATGGAACCCCATATCTTTAGACATTTAGCGCATCGAAACATTCTAGTTATGCGTGCTGTTTTTCTTTGCTGGCAGGTAACTAACATACACTGCAGTGATAAAATCCATAGGATAGCAATGTGCATATTTACAGATGGCGGTGCTACCGCGTTCACAACGTATAGAAGGGCAGTGCATTTGCAGAGCTGTAATTTGTTCACAGGCGGTAAGGTGAAAAGGTTTCCCGCGTGATTATGGACTTACGACGGGAATTAACAATTTTGAATGCAGAATGGTTGTTGGAGCTAGAAGCAAGGTCGCAGCCATTTAGGAAATGGTCAGGGAATTCAATATTCTGAGATCCACAGCGTCAAGAGTGTGCTGAGGCTAACACATTTCAGGCAGTGGCCGACGACCTTCACTGAACGACCGAGAGCAGCGGCGTTAGCATTGAGTTTTAATATAGCCACAGATATCGGTGTGGGACGTACAAGGAAATATGACGTTAATGGGCTATAGCAGCACACGACAGACGCGAGTGCTTTGTTAAAAGCACGACATCGGTTGCAGCACCTGTTCGCAGCTCGTGACCATATCGGTTGATCCCTAGACGACTGCAATACAGTAGCCTGGTCAGATGAGTCCCGATTTAAGCTGGTGAGAGTTGATGGTAGGCTTCGAGTGTAACGCACATCCCACAAAGCCGTGCACCCAAGTTCTCAAGTCGCTGTACAAGCTTGTTGTTGTGTGGTCTTCAGTCCTGAGACTGGTTTGATGCAGCTCTCCATGCTCCTCTATCCTGTGCAAGCTTCTTCATCTCCCAGTATCTACTGCAACCTACATCCTTCTCAATCTGCTTAGTGTATTCTTCTCTTGGTCTCCCTCTACGATTTCTACCCTCCACGCTGCCCTCCAATACCAAATTGGTAATCCCTTGATGCCTCAGAACATGTACTACCAACCGATCCCTTCTTCTGGTCAAGTTGTGCCACAAACATTTCTTCTCCCCAATCCTGTTCAATACTTCATCATTAGTTATGTGATCTACCCATCTAATCTTCAGCATTCTTCTGTAGCATCACATTTCGAAAGCTTCTATTCTCTTCTTGTCCAAACTATTTATCGTCCATGTTTCACTTCCATACAAGGCTACACTCCATACAAATAGTTTCAGAAATGACTTCTTGACACTTAAATCTATACTCTATTATAACAAATTTCTCTTTTTCAGAAACGCTTTCCTTGCCATTGCCAGTCTACATTTTATACCCTCTCTACTTCGACCATCATCAGTTATATTGCTCCTCAAATAGCAAAACTCCTTTACTACTTTAAGTGTGTCATTTCCTAATCTAATTCCCTCAGCATCACCCGACTTAATTCGACTACATTCCATTATCCTCGTATTGCTTTTGTTGAAGTTCATCTTAAACCCTCCTTTCAATACACTGTCCATTCCCTTCAACTGCTCTTCCAAGTGTTTTGCTGTCGCTGACAGAATTACAATGTCATCGGCGAACCTCAAAGTTTTTATTTCTTCTCCATGGATTTTAATACCTACTCCGAATTTTTCTTTTGTTTCCTTTACTGCTTGCTCAATATACAGATTGAATAACATCGGAGAGAGGCTACAACCTTGTCTTACTTCCTTCCTAACCACTGCTTCCCTTTCATGTCCCTCGACTCTTATAACTGCCATCTGGTTTCTGTACAAACTGTAAATACCCTTTCGCTCCCTGTAGTTTACCCCTGTCACCTTTAGAATTCGAAAGACAGTATTCCAGTTGACATTGTCAAAAACTTTCTCTAAGTCTACAAATGCCAGAAACGTAGGTTTGCCTTTCCTTAATCTTTCTTCTAAGATAAGTCGTAAGGTCAGCATTGCCTCACGTGTTCCAGTATTTCTGCGGAATCCAAACTGATCTTCCCCGAGGTCGGCTTCTACTAGTTTTTCCATTCGTCTGTAAAGAATTCGTGTTAGTATTTTGAAGCTGTGGTTTATTAAACTGATTGTTCAGTAATTTTCACATCTGTCAACACCTGCTTTCTTTGGGATTGGACTTGTTACATTATTCTTGGAGTCTGAGGGTATTTCTCCTGTTTCATACACCTTGCTCACCAGATGGTAGAATTTTGTCAGGACTGGCTCTCCCAAGACCGTCAGTAGTTCCAATGGAATGTTGTCTACTACAGGGACCTTGTTTCGACTCAGTTGTTTCAGTGCTCTGTCAAACTCTTCACGCTGTATCGTATCTCCCATTTCATCTTCATCTACATCCTCTTCCATTTCCATAATATTGTCCTTAAGTACACCGCCCTTGTATAAACCCTCTATATACTCCTTCCACCTTTCTGCTTTCCCTTCTTTGCTTAGAACTGGGTTCCCATCTGAGCTCTTCATGTTCATACAAGTGGTTCTCTTATCTCCAAATGTCAGTCCACATTTGCCTCTGGAAATGTCTTACAATTTAAAAGCTGGTTCCTAAATCTCTGTCTTACCATTATATAATCTGTCTGATACCTTTTAGTATCTCCAGGATTCTTCCATGATTACAACCTTCTTTCATGATTCTTGAACCAAGTGTTAGCTATGATTAAGTTGTGCTCTGTGCAAAATTCTACCAGGCGGCTTCCTCTTTCATTTATTAGCCCCAATCCACATTCACCTACTACGTTTCCTTCTCTCCCTTTTCCTACACTCTAATTCCAGTCACCCATGACTACTAAATTTTCGTCTCCCTTCAGTATCTGAATAATTTCTTTTATTTCATCATATATTTCTTCAATTTCTTTCTTCATCTGCAGAGTTTTTTGTCTCTTCACAATTGTGTGAGCTATGCTTACTGGGACCTGTGGTACAACTGAACCAATCACTGAGTGGAAATGGCTGTGCTCGGCTACTAGGAGATCATTTGCAGCCATTCATGGAATGTTTGGCAACATGTCACTGGATCAGAGCTGTTCACGATTGGTTTGAAGAACATTATGGGCAATTCCGGGTAATGATTTGTCCACGCGTGTCTCCCTTCACGACTCCCAGCGACAACGTATGGGACATAATCTAGAGGTAAGGCCATGCACAAAATCCTGCTCCAGTAACACTTTCGCAATTACGGTTGCATATAAAGGCAGCATAGCTCAATATTTTTTGTAGCGTGCTTCCTACGACTTGTTGAGTCCATGTCACATCGAGTTCCTGCACAGTGCTGGAAAAATAGGTGCGATACGAAATGAGGGGGTATCCCATGACTTACCAGCTCAGCGTAAATAATAGTTTAGATCCAAAGAAATTTTGATAATAAATGGTTCATTGTGGGATCACTAGCTAATATTTTGTTGAATCGGCAGTGGGTCCCAATAAGCGTCCGCTACTGTGAACCTCTGGGTTCCCTTGTAGAGAATAACGCGTAACCAAAAGGATATTTCATTGTACTTGTGTGCTGATAAGTTCAAATTGCAGGCGAAATGTTGAAGCCTTTGCACGGGTTTTCAAAATGGTTCAAATGGCTCTGAGCACTATGGCACTCAACTGCTGAGGTCATCAGTCCCCTAGAACTTAGAACTACTGAAACCTAACTAACCTAAGGACAACACACACATCCATGCCCGAGGCAGGATTCGAACCTGCGACAGTAGCGGTCGCTCGGTTCCAGACTGTAGCGCCAGAACAGCTCGGCCACCAGGGGCCAGCAGCACGGGTTTTCTGAGGACAGAGTAGTGACATTCATGGGCACGAAACTGTCGCCGACAGGAGTGTATTCCGTGGATAACACTGAAAGGGACGCATGGATTCCGACTTAACATCTTATATAAATATATGTTTGCGTGAAACGAACCATAACATGAACATCGCGGCTCATGAAACAAAAAAGTTTATAAAATTTTGTATGAATGGGGATCCACAGCCTCCAGGTGCCTAATAAACGTACACATGGTCCGCAGTAGACTGTAATGAGATGTTTATTTAATCGTGCGATTAACTTATTTCGACTAAGCGTCATTGTCAAGCACATTTGTAACACCTGTATTTCAAGTCATTTTCAACTTGCTCTTAACTACAAGTAAAAAGTAGCCGTATTCCGTTATTTTACGGAAGACTCCAAACTACAGTCATACTTTTTAAGACCATATTCTGGACTTTGCTCTATGTCTACAGTGAGCAAAGTTCAGAATATGGACTTTAAGGTATCACTTTAATGTGGATCCTTTCGTAAAACGACGGAATGTGTCTACTTTTTACTTGTAATTAAGAGTGATTTGAAAATGACATGAAATACAGATGTTACAAATGTCCTTGACAAAAACGCTTGGTCGAGATTAGCTAATAGCACGATTAAATAAACGTCGCATTACAGCCTACTGTGCATCATGTTTACATTTATTAATCGAAAGGAAGCAGCTTTGGGCAGTAGCTTCTAATGTGCACTACATAAAGTTTATGTCAATATTGAGGAATCTAACACAACATACACTGACCCCCCAAGTCTCGTGTAAGTGAAAGATGGTGGTCCCCGTGGGTTCAGGCCAGGGGAGGAATGTCGAGGAAATGTTTCTGTGCTATTATATTGTGATTACTAATTTATTGTGATTACTAACTAGTGGATGTGGCGTCATTTGTAGTTACAAGCACCGTTTCCAAAGAAATTGATATTGTAAGAATGACAGCAATTCTCAAGATTACTGTACTCAGTTCTGAAATGGAAAACGCTATTACGCTCCCGACAGTCATATTTGAAATGTAAGGATCTTAGACTGTAAGTCTTCGAAGTTCGGATCCTGCTTCAGTTCCGACGCGACGTAATAGCAGCGAAATGTTATCAATAGAATCCTCAAGAAACTAAAATATTATTAAAAATGTCATTCGTTCAGTTGCACACATTGAAATCAAATGACACTGCTTTATTACAGCAAGCACATCTTTTATCTAAGCTTGAAATACGAACTGACAATTGAGTGCACGGGAGTTTCGCAATAGCCGGATGGACAGTGTATCCTTTGAGCCCATCCGTACGTTGCCGTACGGGGACGTGGAGAGCGGCCCAAAACTTACCACTTTCCCATATGCACTTCGTAACGAGCATAGCATACTTTAAACTTAATGCTGTAATCTACACACGCTATGCGGTGAAAACCATGTCCACCACAAATAACCTAAGTTTTGGTTTAGATAAAAAAAAGAGAGTATATTTTTTCCTTTTGTAATTCTAATCAACGTAACGGCTGTGCTAAAGCTTTAAAATAAAATAAAATAAAATAACCCAGAGCAGTAGTTCACGTTAACTAACCCTTAATTCCGGAAAAAAACTCGCAAAAATGTTTCATTCTTGTATTCTTCGGCGCAAGACTATATTATTTTATAAAGTATTTGCTGCCGACACGCATGAACATCACAGGCCCAGTCTAAGGAAACGCGATCCAATCGCAACTCGTCGATAAATCAGTGGTCACTGCTGCGACTCCAGCACGCGACTGACCTTGGGCAAAATGGCCGCTGGCTGTTCACGCCCTCACATTGCATTTACGAAAACTAGCTACTTACGCTTTCTACATATACTTACAAACTATTAATCTTACTCTACACATATGTGTGATCGTTCAAATAAGATGAAAATTTTCTCAGTTTTCCTTAGTTTTTTGCTGATATTACTAGTTTGCTCAATAATCAAATTTTTGATGCTATAAACAAAACTTTAGGGTATTTTGCCATTAATAAATCAAAAACAAAACTAAATACAATTATATGTAGATATCTAAATCTAAACTACAGTCCTGGAAATGGAAAAAAGAACACATTGACACCAGTGAGTCAGACCCACCATACTTGCTCCGGACACTGCGAGAGGGCTGTACAAGCAATGATCACACGCACGGCACAGCGGACACACTAGGAACTGCGGTGTTGGCCGTCGAATGGCGCTAGCTGCGAGGCATTTGTGCACCGCCTCCGTCAGTGTCAGCCAGTTTGCCGTGGCATACGGAGCTCCATCGCAGTCTTTAACACTGGTAGCATGCCGCGACAGCGTGGACGTGAACCGTATGTGCAGTTGACGGACTTTGAGCGAGGGCGTATAGTGGGCATGCGGGAGGCCGGGTGGACGTACCGCCGAATTGCTCAACACGTGGGGCGTCAGGTTTCCACAGTACATCGATGTTGTCGCCAGTGGTCGGCGGAAGGTGCACGTGCCCGTCGACCTGGGACCGGACCGCAGCGACGCACGGATGCACGCCAAGACCGTAGGATCCTACACAGTGCCGCAGGGGACCGCACCGCCACTTCCCAGCAAATTAGGGACACTGTTGCTCACGCCCCAACATCATGCAGCCCGCCTCCAGTGGTGTTGCGACAGGCGTGAATGGAGGGACGAATGGAGACGTGTCGTCTTCAGCGATGAGAGTCGCTTCTGCCTTGGTTCCAATGATGGTCGTATGAGTGTTTGGCGCCGTGCAGGTGAGCGCCACAATCAGGACTGCATACGACCGAGGCACACAGGGACAACACCCGGCATCATGGTGTGGGGAACGATCTCCTACACTGGCCGTACACCTCTGGTGATCGTCGAGGGGACACTGAATAGTGCACGGTACATCCAAACCGTCATCGAACCCATCGTTCTACCATTCCTAGAACGGCAAGGGAACTTGCTGTTCCAACAGGACAATGCACGTCCGCATGTATACCGTGCCACCCAACGTGCTCTAGAATGTGTAAGTCAACTACCCTGGCCAGCAAGATCTCCGGATCTGTCCCCCATTGAGTATGTTTGGGACTGGATGAAGCGTCGTCTTACGCGGTCTGCACTTCCAGCACGAACGCTGGTCCAACTGAGGCGCCAGGTGAAAATGGCATGGCAAGCCGTTCCACAGGACTACATCCAGCATCTCTACGATCGTCTCCATGGGAGAATAGCAGCGTGCATTGCTGCGAATGGTGGATATACACTGTACTAGTGCCGACATTGTGCATGCTCTATTGCCTGTGTCTATGTGCCTGTGGTTCTGACAGTGTGATCATGTGATGTATCTGACCCCAGGAATGTGTCAATAAAGTTTCCCCTTCCTGGGACAATGAATTCACGGTGTTCTTATTTCAATTTCCAGGAGTGTAATAAACTGGTGCTACTTTCTTTACATTATTTATTCGCGTAACAGATTCCACTTGTATGTAATTATAGAGCTCCAGGAACTGTATCTGTAGACGTTTAGTTTAGTAGTATCACACAAGGAAATGGGATGATATTAATTTTTTAAGTTCATTTTTAAATGGGAAACTTCTGATGATGAATAACTAGTTGCTTGATTGAGGATACTTTTTCATTAACGTACCTGTCTTATTTTTCTGCTTATATAAGCATTACTGTCTCTCTGTAACTGCAAAAGTCACAATCCGAGATTTCTAAAAAAGTATTTTCCTAGATGACCTATTTCGACAGAGCTGTGTTGTTATAATCGTATCTTATGGTTTTCAATTTTTACAGCACGTTATCCATCAGTGCTACAAGTCATCCCTCGGTGTTTATGCACACTTCACTACCATGAAGATCACCGTACCTTGGTACGTCAAATCTACAGATATTATGTACAAACATAAACATAACTATAATGAGCCGATTCCAAGTGTTAACATTCACCACCAGCTGGCAACCTGTTACCAATAAAATGCCTTTTTAGCGATCCTGGCTTCAGTTACCATACATTGTATATCGCCTCCAATCTGAGCATTTCAGGAGTATATTCCTGGACCAATTTTTAATTAAATTTACAATTATTTTGCAGTGGTCACTCAATTTACCATGGCGGGTCGCTCCTTCCAAGCTCCTCAACAATGACTACCATAAAATAATCATAATAAACTCTGATCTGCAAATGAGGGGTTTGCCTATGACGACTGATTAGGTGAACAATTTAAAACGCAGCCCTAGAGGATCCAGACAGACTGCACATACACACCTGATAACAATCACATTACAACACATATACCACGTGACAACCGCACATTAGAATGCATTATTCAGCGTTTTCTTAACCACCGAACCAATAGAAGTGCTTAGCTGCTGTTCTTCTGCAGTTGTGGGAATTCCCATAAACTTACTATCCGCCGTCAGTTAGTCCGTACTCTGTTAACGTCTGCTGAGCTTTGCAGCCACCTCACGGTGAAAGCTGTAGCACTGACCTGGCTCACACCTGAGTACAGCCTAGTGTGACCCGCCATCAAACGCACATGCACTCACTCGCGTCTGTTTTTAAACCTATGGCGTTCAGCCGTATTGGGCTGTAGGTTTACGTACTACAATGTTGTTTCGATCTGTTCTTATGGAGGTTCAAATGGTTCAAATGGCTCTGAGCACTATGCGACTTAACTTCTGAAATCATCAGTCGCCTAGAACTGAGACCTAATTGAACCTAACTAACCTAAGGACATCACACACATACATGCGCGAGGCAGAATTCGAACCTGCGACCGTAGCGGTTGTTCGGCTCCAGACTGTAGCGCCTAGAACCGCACGGCCACTCTGTCCGGCTCTTCTGGAGGTACCAGCCTACGTACATCGTATATGAACGGAACAAAGAAATACAATATTTATACAGACAACATGAAAATGATGCATCATGAGGTTACAGGATGTTTCATTGTTTTTAGATTCAAACGAAAGGGGTACATAGGACAATGAACTAACATAATGCTAATAAACATTGATCTGCAAATGAAGGGGTTCCCCTGATATGATTTATTGCGACTGAGTAGATGAAGATGTTATGACAGTCCCCAAGGATCCAAACTGCAGATACAGACTTGAGAAAAATCATAATACAAGATGTGTGTCACATGAAGACCATTCAGGTGAAGGCATTATTAAGCACGTCTCCTCGTAGATGCCGGTACACATTCAAAAATACCAGGTGTCTTTATAATACACTGAAAATCATTCACAATGCATCTCCAGAGTTCACACTATTAAAAGGGCTGGAATACATCAAAACTTTTTTATATCCTCAAACACAAGGATCTTACAGGTTTCAGTCGAGAGACCTGGGTGCAATGGTTTTGGTGAGCCATGACCGATGCAGTTGCTGTCGAAGATTCGTGTTACGAATTTCCAAACAGCAACATGAAAGTGTACTGGTGCACCATCACTCTTTTATCCCAGAAGCCTGCTTTCATCATCCAAACTGTAGCCTTAGAAAACAACAGTAGCAAGACCATAGGTATTCATTGTCCTCTACCCTTCTCTTTCGTTTCTGCCTATGACAGCTATTTGGAAAGAAATGTGCGGTCGGAAGCGAAATGGAAGACAGTGTGAAAAATAAAAATATTTTATTTGCAACAGCTAGCTACAACTTCCAGTTACTTCTCTACATATTCGCCACTCCGCCCTAGACATTTGTCGTAGCGTTGTACCAGTTTTCCAATACTCTCACCGTAGAAGGCAGTCGCCTGTGCTATCCTCCAATTCTTTGTGCTGGTCTGCAGATACTTGACTGTGTCAACATGTTGTCTTCAAATCCAGTGATTCAAGCGGGCAGAGATGAAACTAAGGGGAAGCCAACTAAGCGCTGTCTTGTGGGTGATCAAACACTTCCCCTCGAAAGTGCAGCTGGAGTATCTTAATTGCCCCTGCAGAGCGCGATCGTGAATTGTCATCAAGAAGGGAACGCAAGACAGTTATGTTACGTGGGCTGCATGATATCAGGCAAATCTCTCACCAGGCCTTCATACTTGGCGGGAGACACTGTTTTCTAGGCATCTTTACGCACCCACTGTGCCCTCAGAACTGAAAAGAGCGACATGTCGCGATCGATTGATATGTTAGAGGCACTGCCGAACATGTCTGTCCAAAGCTTGACCGGATTTTCACTGTTTTCATAGCTCGCCCGATCGGACCTTACTTTCCGAATAGCCCTCGCACAACACTCTGTAGAAGACCCTTTCCCCGAGAAGAACATATTGCAGTTTGCTTCAGTAATGGCAATCTCCTTATGACAAACGGGCTATACAATACAACATTACTGTCTGATAAAATAGCCAATCATCACACGGTGACCACCGTCACGTGCTGTATTGCTGCCAAAGCTTTGTTGTCTCTTTATAAATGAGGCAACTCAGCTACTGAATCAAAGTCATCACATTTGTCATAAATACAGTAAGTAGAGTTCTAACATCACCAATGTAAAATAAAATATCCACCGACTGTCTCTTAGGCTCAAAGTTCATAATAATGCAGTCTACACATCCCAGAATTTTAGCCCATTTGAAGGGCAATGGCTTGCAAGCCGTCGTCCAGATGGTAGAAACTTGCGGACCAACGTAGAGGCCTCACTGACACACGAATATAACTCTTACATAACTCGAAGGCAAGTTGAAGACACGTCACTGTCGTTGGAGCGTTCGACGCCCTAAGTACCCAACGAGTGGAAGAATACTGTCTCGTTCTAGACCAATGCGCGTGACTGTCGATGCAAAGTAGTGCAGCCACGATGGCACCAAACAGGCAGATTCGGTGCCATCCATGAGCCTGACCATCAACATACACTATGTGATCAAAGGGTCTTGGCACCCTCCAAAAAATAAATTCCTCATATTAGGTGCATTGTGCTGTCACTTGCTGCCAGGCGCGGGATTCGCCGAGCGATCTAGGGCGCTGCAGTCATGGATTGTGCGGCTCTTGCAGGCGGAGGTTAGAGTTCTCCCTAGGGTATGGGTGTGTGTGTTTGTTCCATGGGTGTGTGTGTTCGTCCTTAGCATTTGCGTAAGCTTAGAGACTGATGACCTTAGCAGTTAAGTCTCATAAGATTTCACACCCCTACTGCCAGGTACTCCATATCAGCGACCTCACTTACTTAGGATGGGGCCCCTGCACGCCCAAACCGATGTTGTGACCAAACCAAAAGTTCTACTGTCACCTCCGCACACTATGTTGGTTTTCGAATCGCAAGTCACAGGATGCAGGCTGTGATAGAATCCATGCGTCTGGTAGGATTACTCATTGACATGGTCCATCAGGAGACAGAAAGCGGACGAAGGTGATCGAAGGGTAACGGTTTTTAAGGGCAGAGGGAAAAAAGTGCTAAGGCAATCGCCAAGGGGAAAAAACCTCTGCGACATTAGGACGGGTAGTAAGGGCAGTAGCGACCTGCTAGCTGCGACAGTGCATGCCAGGTGAGGTATCGTGCATCGCTACCTCTGTCGCTGAGGGTGCTCGTTGCAGATGACTCAGTTCGGGTGCTGCAGCTGGGCTCCAGCGATTTCTCCTGGGCCTGGTGCAGCGCATTCGACCCTGTAACAGTCCGAGGCCCGAGGTCGTCATACATTAGTGGGCGATCAGCCATAGATCAGCTCACAGTGTAGGGTATGTGTGGCTTCCCTGCGACTGCGTGTTTTTCGGCGGGTCGAGCATCTGCGTTGCCAGTAGTAGCTGTCCTGCAGGGGCTCGCCAGTATTGTTATGTTAGCGTGCTATGGACCATAGATGTTAAGTTCCTTGCTAGTAGTGTCTTTGGTCTATTATGTTTCCGTGTATGGTTGTGATCGTAGTTCCCCATAGGAAGAATAAACGGGTTATGCGAGTGTCTCGTTTTTCTGTAAAGTCGTGTGGAGAGTTTATGGAATACCTGCAAGAGGATATCTATCCGATATTCCCGGTGAAGGCCGCGGTGCGTGTGTAAGGCGGAGCATTGGTTACGGTTCTGAGTACTTTGTTCTGTATGAGCTGCAGACGGCGCAGGCGTGTGGGTACAGCGTATCCCGAGACGGGGGCAGCATGCGTCGTCAGAGGTCTAATAAGTGTGGTGTACATGGACCTGGACACCCTCCTATTCGGTGTGCTACGTCTGTTAAGCAAAAGATAAAGTTGTTTGAGCCTCGCGTTTGCTTTGTTGGTCATGTGCTCAATGTGGTCCCCCCAGAGTAGTTTCCGGTTCAGCCAGACACCGACGTATCTGACCTTCTTACGGAAACGTATTGGGCGTGCATCTAATGTTATTGGGTTGCGGTCTTGATGTTTGCGCAGTAGTTTCGGTCTTCTAGTGCAAAGAACGGCTTCGCACTTGTCGACGCTTAACACTGCATCTGTAGTCGTGTGTTATTGTTAGACGGTTTCCATCTTGCGCAAGAATGGCAGTGTCATCCGCGTAGATTGCCACCTGTTGCGTGTAGCTAGAAGGTCATTAATGTAAAGGTTAAACAGTATGGGCCCTAGGATACTTCCTTAGGGTGCTCCAGCCTGTATACCATGTCGTGTTGATTGTTTGCCCTACACATCGGTGTTGAAAGTCCTGTCCATGAGATTGTATTAGACGTACGAGCCCGTCGGGGAACCCTGCATATGAGGCCGTTGTGCCACAAACTGCTGAAGGCCTTTTCAATGTCCAGGAACACTGTCCCAGTTGCTTTGTTTACGTTGTATCTGTGTGTTATGTATTCTACGACGCGGAGGAGCTGTGTTGTCTAGTGGTGATACCTGAAGCCGAATTGCACCTGCCTCAGTGTGTCGTTAGTAATGCAGTGCTTAGTGAGTCGCTTTAGTATTACCTTCTCTACGACCTCAATAGTCTTTAGGCATCGTGAGAGATCAAAATGGGGCGCTCCGTGGAACTCAAGGACTTTGAAGGTGGTCTGGTTACTGGGTGTCACTTGTGTCATACGTCTGTACGCTACATTTCCAAACCCCTAAACATCCCTAGGTTCACTTTTTGCGATGTGATAGTGAAGTGGCCTTGCTGTGCTGGTACTGCGAACGGCTGAAAGCAAGGGGAAACTACGGCCGTAATTTTTCCCGAGGGCATGCAGCTTAAATGATGTTAGCGTCATCTTGGATAAAATATTCTTGAGGTAAAATAGTACCCAATTCTGGTCTCCGGGCGGGGACTACTCAAGAGGATGTCGTTATCAGGAGAAAGAAAACTGGCGTTCTACGGGTCGGAGCGTGGAATGTCAGATCCCTTAATCGGGCAGGTAGGTTAGAAAATTTAAAAAGGGAAATGGATAGGTTAAAGTTAGATATAGTGGGAATTAGTGAAGTTCGGTCGCAGGAGGAACAAGACTTCTGGTCAGGTGATTACAGGGTTATAAACACAAAATCAAATAGGGGTAATGCAGGAGTACGTATAATAATGAATAGGGAAATAGGGGTGCGGGTAAGCTACTACAAACACCATAGTGAACGCATTATTGTGGCCAAGATAGATACGAAGCCCACGCCTACTACAGTAGTACAAGTTTATATGTCAACTAGCTCTGAAGATGACGAAGAAATTGAAAAAAATGTATGATGAAATAAAAGAAATTATTCAGATACTGAAGGGAGACGAAAATTTAGTAGTCATGGGTGACTGGAATTCGAGTGTGGGAAAAGGGAGAGAAGGAAACGTAGTAGGTGAATATGGATTGGGGCTAATAAATGAAAGAGGAAGCCGCCTGGTAGAATTTTGCACAGAGCACAACTTAATCATAGCTAACACTTGGTTCAAGAATCATAAAAGAAAGTTGTTATCATGGAAGAATCCTGGAGATACTAAAAGGTATCAGATAGATTATATAATGGTAAGATAGAGATTTAGGAACCAGGTTTTAAATTGTAAGACATTTCCAGGTGCAGATGTGGACTCTGACCACAATCTATTGGTTATGACCTCTAGATTAAAACTGAAGAAACTGCAAAAAGGTGGAAATTTAAGGAGATGGGACCTGGATAAACTGAAAGAACCAGAGTTTGTACAGAGTTTCAGGGAGAGCACAAGGGAATAATTGACAGGAATGGGGGAAAGAAATACAGTAGAAGAATAATGGGTAGCTTTGAGGGATGAAGTAGTGAAGGCACCAGAGGATCAAGTAGGTAGAAAGACGAGGGCTAGTAGAAATCCTTGGGTAACAGAAGAAATATTGAATTTAATTGATGAAAGGAGAAAATATAAAAATGCAGTAAATGAAGCAGGCAAAAAAGAGTACGAACGTCTCAAAAATGAGATCGAGAGGAAGTGCAAAATGGCTAAGCAGGGATGGCAAGGGGACAAATGTAAGGATGTAGAGGCTTATCTCACTAGGGGTAAGATATATACTGCCTACAGGAAAATGAAAGAGACCTTTGGAGATAAGAGAACCACTTGTATGAACATCAAGAGCTCAGATGGAAACCCAGTTCTAAGCAAAGAAGGGAAAGCAGAAAGGTGGAAGGAGTATCTAGAGGGTTTATACAAGGGCGGTGTACTTGAGGACAATACTATAGAAATGGATGAGGATGTAGATGAAGATGAAATGGGAGATACGACACTGCGTGAAGAGTTTGACAGAGCACTGAAACACCTGAGTCGAAACAAGGCCCCTGTAGTAGACAACATTCCATTGGAACTACTGACGGCCTTGGGAGAGGCAGTCCTGACAAAATTCTACCATCTGGTGAGCAAGATGTATGGAACAGGAGAAATACCCTCAGACTCCAAGAAGAATGTAACAAGTCCAATCCCAAAAAAAGCAGGTGTTGACAGATGTGAAAATTACTGAACAATCAGTTTAATAAGCCACAGCTTCAAAATACTAACACGAATTCTTTACGGACGAATGGAAAAACTAGTAGAAGCCGACCGCGGGGAAGATCAGTTTGGATTCCGCAGAAATACTTTAACACGTGAGGCAATGCTGACCTTACGACTTATCTCAGAAGAAAGATTAAGGAAAGGCAAGCCTACATTTCTGGCATTTGTAGACTTAGAGAAAGTTTTTGCAATGTCGACTGGAATACTCTCTTTCGAATTCTAAAGGTGACAGGGGTAAACTAGAGGGAGGGAAAGGATATTTACAATTTGTACAGAAACCAGATGGCAGTTATAAGAGTCGAGGGACATGAAAGGTAAGCAGTGGTTAGGAAGGAAGTAAGACAGGGTTGTAGCCTCTCCCCGATGTTATTCAATCTGTATATTGAGCAAGCAGTAAAGGAAACAAAAGAAAAATTCGGAGTAGGTATTAAAATCCATGAAGAAGAAATAAAAACTTTGAGGTTTGCCGATGACATTGTAATTCTGTCAGCGACAGCAAAAGACTTGGAAGAGCAGTTGAATGGAATGGACAGTGTCTTGAAAGGAGGGTGTAAGATGAACGTCAACAAAAGCAAAACAAGGATAATGGAATGTAGTCGATTCTGAGGGAATTAGATTAGGAAATGACACACTTAAAGTAGTAAAGGAGTTTTGCTATTTCCGGAGCAAAATATCTGATGATGGTCGAAGTAGAGAGGATATAAAATGTAGACTGGCAATGACAAGGAAAGCGTTTCTGAAGAAGAGTTATTTGTTAAAATTGAGTATAGATTTAAGTGTCGGGAAGTCATTTCTGAAATTATTTGTATAGAGTGTAGCCATGTATGGAAGTGAAACATGGACGATAACTAGTTTGGACAAGAAGAGAATAGAAGCTTTCGAAATGTGGTGCTACAGAAGAATGCTGAAGATTAGATGGGTAGATCACATAACTAATGAGGAAGTATTGAACAGGATTGGGGAGAAGTGATGTTTGTGGCACAACTTGACCAGAAGAAGGTATCGGTTGGTAGTACATGTTCTGAGGCATCAATGGATCACCAATTTAGTACTGGAGGGCAGCGTGGAGGGTAAAAATCGTAGAGGGAGACCAAGAGATGAATACACTAAGCAGATTGAGAAGGATGTAGGTTGCAGTAGGTACTGGGAGATAAAGAAGCTTGCACAGGATAGAGTAGCATGGAGAGCTTCATCAAACCGGTCTCAGGACTGAAGACCACAACAACAACAACAGTGAAGTGGAAATGCGAAGGGACATGCACAGCACAAAAGCGTACAGGTCGACCTCGTCTGTTGACTGACAGAGACCGCTGACCGTTGAAGAAGATTGTAGTGTGTTATAGGCAGATATCTATCGAGACCATCACACAGGAATTCCACGCTGCAACAGGATCCACTGCAAGTACTATGACAGTTAGGCAGGAGGCGAGATAACTTGGAATCGATGGCCTAGCGGCCGCTCATAAGCCACACATCAGGCCCAAAATGCCAAACGACGCCTCGGTTGGTGTAAGGAGCGTAACCACTGGACAGTGGCGAATGCCCGGTGGACGTCATCTGCCAGCGTGTATAGTGCCAACAGTAGAATTCGGAAGCGGTTGTCCTATGGCGTGATCGTGTTTTTCATGGAGGATGCTTGCACCCCTTTTCTTGCGTGACAGTATGACAGTACAGGGTTACATTGATGTTTCAAGTTTTTTCTCTCTTCCCACTGTTGAAGAGCAATTCGGGGATGTCTACTGCATCTTTCAACACGATGAGCACCTGTTCATAATGCACCGAGTGGTTACACGACAATAACATTCCTGTAATGGACTGGTCTGCACAAAGTCCTGACCTGAAACCTATGGAACACCTTTGGGAAGTTTTGGAGCACCGACTTTGTGCCAGGTCTTACCGACCGACATCGAGACCTCTCTTCATCATGGGCTGCCATACCCCAAGAAACCTTCCGGCACCTGATTGGACGTATGCCTGCGAGAGTTGAAGCTGTAATCAAGACTAAGTATGGGCCAATACCGTATAGAATTCCAGCATTACTGATAGAGGTGGCCACGACCTTTTAAGTTATTTTCAGCCAGGTGTCCGGACACTTCTGACCACATAGTGTATTGCGGTCTCTCTGTTAGCGTCTGGTGAGAAGAAAGCCCTGAAGACAAGGCTGTATCACAGGAAGGTCGCACTGTGTGTGTGTGTGTGTGTGTGGGATACAGCATATAACTTGTGGTAAACATGCGACAGCTGTAGTTATGTTCACTTGTGCGAATATGGGCACTTGCATAAAAATGTTTGCAACAGTGGATCATATTGTGCCATATGCCAGTCAGCGGATGCGGTTAACCAGTGAGTAACTCTGAATTGTCTAGCCACGGTTACCTCCGGCACCAGTACTCGGAGCTCGGCTGAGCCAAACAGAGGGAGCAGTAATTTCACGGGAATACAACTAGTTAGCGGATGCAGTTAACTGGTGATTAATTCAAAGTTTCCAACTAGTTCGCTCCCGTCCCTCCAGTTACCTACAGTGCAATTATAGGAGACGATGAGGCGGATGAGGTGCCCATTTGACCAGGCACGGATGATGATTGTTGAGACTGTGTGCTGTGCTTTTCGAGTCATGGAGGGAATCAGATATACATATTAGGGAATTATCTTGTAAAAGTGTTTTTTTCTGATAATATTATTACAGCATTCCCAAAAAAAAAGCGAAAAACAGTTTTTTGATACAACTATCTTGTATAGGCTCCTCAGTCTACTTTTATGCTTTTCTAACTCAAGAACAGAACTAAATTTCCTGTATCTAACTGTAGAATATACTCTATTCTACGTGCTTTCTGTGCATTGCTTGTTTTCATTTCCACGTGCTCCCAGTAGGTGGTAGCATTCTCTTGAGGAAAGCTCCAAATTGTATTTAAGAACACATTGTGCTCAGAGTTATAGGTAAAGTGCGTATATTCTTTGTTCCATGGCTTTCGGAAAAGAGAACGGAAAGGGCTTCTATTCAGCAATTCAATAAAGATTTGACGTATGTAAAAATGACTCTTTCGCCAGATTCCGTGGAAATTAGTGGTAGAGGATTGATTTATCAAAATTATTGTGATATGCCCGTTGGTTTAATCTGCATTGAGACATTAACAAGGGAATTAGGTGTATTCATCCAACAATAAAAAGGTAGATGAGAGGTTCTTGATGAAAGGAATTTTTACAAATCATTAATTCTCTACGAAATTATACTTGACGCATGGTTCGAATGATTTGCTGGTTCGTGTGATACGGCAACACAGAACCTGCACTTCCAATCCCTGATTGAGGAAAGCTTCATAAATTAAAAATACAACACCAACGTTGCTAACCATTAGCCATCAAATTTGTAACTCACTGCACTATATACGGCCTCTTCCCACCCATATTGACTTAAACTCTGCGCATTTAGTTCTTAAGATCAACATACATTAAAATTCTGAGCATGAATAATTTCAGAAGTCTGGCAGAGTAAATTACGAGAAGCATAAATGATCTCGCATCTAAACAGTAAATCCATTAAATCTTTCATTCACTCTCAAAGCAATAAGTTTAAGACTACCTACAAGGTTTATACTCTCATGGTGCGGCATAGTAACTGTTTTAATACGTAATTGTTTATCTCGTCACAATAATACAGAGATATTTTTCCTATGTAACACTGTATTACATTCAGCAGCGACTTACGCTTTAACATTCACGATACAAAATGCGAAAGGAACGACAAGGGGAAATGTGACGAAGTTCCAAAGTGATACAGTTCTAAAAACGAAGCGCCCCAAAACACCAATAGCTGTCCAATCAGCAACAGCAATAAAGTTCCATGACACGCACATACCTGCATGAAACAAATAAAAGTCATATCAGTTGTTGATTGCCTGGTTGTAAGGTTTTTACATTTTTGCACTGCACTAAATGAAAAATATCTCTGTCCCACAGAAAAACGAAACTATTTCTTGAGTTCCCATAAGAAGTAGCAGAACCTGAGAATTTTCTTATTATGGGTTCACATATAATAACCAAATTACTTTTTATGGTAATTACTAAAATATATTTCTGAATTTCTGTTGTCAGTTTATAAATAAAAGCCATTAAAGTAAATGCTGAAAACATTTTAATACGAAGATGAAACACGTGTGATTCCTTATGCGTATATACTACACATAAAATTTTGGTGAATCGCACCAATTTTTAAGTCTAGTATTTTAGTCACATTTTTCTCTGAACAAAAAACTGGACACCAATTTAATCTTTTCATTCATAGAATCTAAACTCAGGTCTGAGGATGCAAGGATATACTATACAGTTATGATAAATGGCATTATTGTGTATACTGTCAAGAAGGTGCTATAAGACTTAATTGTGCTGCAGCTACTAGTGGTTTCGATTTCATCATCATCTTGTAATCCTTGAAGCTCTAAGCTTTAGTCTGCAAGATGATGTCGTATATGTAAAAAGTCGAAACTTCTTGAGGAATAATTACGTTTTATAGCAGTTCTTGGTGATATACGTACCCAGATAGGTGCATGTAAATGATGCGTATAAATGATGATGCGTGTATTCAGTCTTGGGTCGATGAACCCTCTATATCAACAACGACCAAGAGAAACATAAAAACTGCTCCCTGTGATACCGAACTGCCTCTGTGTCATATCTCTCCCTATTCTTTCTCAGAATATTGCACTGCCGGAGGATACGGAAAAAGTGGCGACGCGCTGAACTATCGGAAAAGCATAAAATTATTCAACTTCCACGCTAATAAAAGTACGTTACTGAAAGGAAGGGACTGTTGTTTTGTGACAGTATCCAGAGGGGCAATAAATTTTCGTTTCGGCGAGGCATTGCATCTGGGAAGCTCTCGGTTCCTGTCTTATTATCTGTTGACAGGATACGTATTGAGTCTGAAATATATTGTTATTCACATCTAGAGCATGCTAATGGATCAACTGGCATCATTCGGTTTAAAACGATGTCATATGGGGGCAGTAGGGCGTCGAAGGACAAACGAATTAAATTTCTTCAAATAAGACTTTTACATTAGAAAAACCAGTAATATTGCAGACAGTGCTTTGTGCGAACATGAGCCCATGGATGAACCCAAGAAAGGTTATGACTTCGTCCACTACTCAGTAGCGGTTACTAGATACATAATTCAAAACGAGCGCTGCATTAGGGAAGAGGTGACAGTCTTATTTTTAAAACACATCTGGCTCTATTGTCCGGAAAGTCAATATATACTGTAGAGAAATGAACATTAGGTACGTTGCCAACATGTCTATATGTACAAGACCTATGATAACCGCCATCATTCGCTCATCAGTGTCACTTAGACGTGAGTAATATAGAACTGTGTGTTAGTGATGAAGCTGCGTGGTAGATGATAGGTATGCTCTAAAACACTTGTACCTTTTTCCGAACCTCTGTCTGGCTACCAGCTGCACCTGAGTATCTTCTGTTGTTAATCAGTTTTGGAAAGGCTGTGAGATTTACACTTATAGGTGATGTATAAACTCTCCGTCCGAGAGGGCCTCGGAAGGTCCAACGATACAGAACGACCGCTGTCATCATGCTCTGATAGTCGTCACTGGAGGCGGATATGGAGGGGCACGTGGTCAGCATTCCTCTCTCTCGGTCTTTGTCAGTTTTCGTGATAGTGCCCCTACTTCTCAGTCAAGGAGCTCCTCAATTGGCCTCACAAGGTCTGAGTGCACCCCATCCTGCTTGCCAACGGCTGCACGGTCACCCACCCACGTGCTAGCCAAGCCCGACAGCGATTAACTTCGGTGATGTGACGGCGTTACCACCTCTGCAGCACGGCCGCTGTAACGTGGAATTAAAGCGTTTCCGGACCGTTGTCCATAGAACATATTTTATTCATGTGTATGTGAGGAATGTTTCATTAAGATTTGGCCGTACAATTTTGTTACACTCTGTAGTGAAACAATACTTTCTCAGGTAGGATCAGTTACGCTCTGATTCGTCCTATTGATTAACGTCAACAGAGAGTTTGCCATCTCGAAGTGATACGTTGTCAGTAAGTTTCGTCACTGTTGTTTACAGATGTTTTTCAATAACCTAATACACATTATTTACCCTGCTCCGAAGTCATTAAGGAGTTCTGACTCTGACCTACTTAGTATGTTAAGAACAATATAACGTATACTGATTGTTTTTAAAATCGAAGCACATTTAAGACGGCTCGTAAAAAAAAGCCAAATTACCATGAAGTATACTGCATACTTGTTCATGTAAATGCTCAGCAGTTTATCGCAACTGCTCAAAGTAGGTAGAAGTAATATGTGAGAAAATATTATGCAGCGAGAGTGCCAAATATAAACCGCAATCAAACTTGTTTCTTTGTGGAAAGACCATGTTATTCTTCTGTTTTCAGAGGGAGTCCGTGTTGAGCAAATACCCAATTCTTTTCTGTTCTTCTATTTCCCAGGCATATTTCGCTGAAGTTTCGGCATCATCAGTGTGCTTTTATTTTCTTTCTACTAAACAGGACAAGTGCTCTTTAGTACTTGCACGCATATGAATTTGAATATTTCAGACAGTATTTACAAATATGAAGAACAGACAAAGCTTTGTATATAGTCCTTGTTACCACACACTGTGGTTTTGCAGGTTTTTTTATTGCACTTGTATTCTTTCGTAGTTTGTCATCTGCAGCCATATAGAAAAGTTATTTACTTCGAAAAAGTACTACTGACACTGTTCTGGTTAGGCTTTAATTTTTCTGCGATGTTCGTTGTCAGAGAGTTTGCATGTTGAGATTTTGATGTGATTTCCTTAAATACTCACATTTATATGTAGTGAACAGCATTTTGCCTGTTTAATAGAATTAAAATAAAAGCCCACTCACTATGGTGAAACTTCAGCGAAATATATCTAGGAAATTTAAGAAAAAAAGTTGTGTTTTGCTCAAGGCGGTCTCTTCCAAAAAGAAATTTACTAGTAGGCAAGCACGGACAGAAGAGTTTCGCCCTCAACATTATTTTCGTGTTATACCTCGTGTACGAAGAAGAATGTCTACCAGCAGGTGTCGGAGTACGATAATGACGCAATTGTGGTCTGTCGAGACAGGTGTGTTGTTGAGCACTATTGGTATTCACGTTGGTAGGGAACCCACTAGTGTAATACGAATATGGAGCTGATGTGTAACGGTGTACCACCATCATCGCCAAGCAAGACCTAAGTGGCCTCTGGCGACAGCCACTCGAAAGCAAGATATTTAGAATCACCGTTGCGGCTTCCGTTTATGTGGAAGGAGAGACCAGCCGACACTGATCAACCAAACAGCTACACTGAACACAAGAGCGACACCACATCGACTGTTCAGTCGGTCTATACTTCGCGACGGACTTATTGGTGTACTGTAGCTCTGAGGTGATTCTATTCAACATCGTCATTAGGGCTCACTATGAAAATAGGTGGTTGCACAGACCTTTGAAATCTCATACATATATGATGTATATATGCAGGATGAAGAGAAGAATGAAAATTTGTACCAAGACCGGGGTTCGAACCCGGGTCTCTTGCTCACTAGGCAAATGCGATAACCACTACACCACCCAGGCACAGTGGATTTTCATAACTACACGAACTACCATAGCACACCTCCCTCTTCAGTTAAAATTCCCACCCACGGTTCAGCACACTTTATGCTCCCCCATCCCAGGCTTGTTGCCCCTGCAGCTCTCCAACTGTATTGGAATGGCACCTCAACATCGGACGGAATAAGGGCTGTTTGAAACTCAGGCATAGTTGTTTAAATTAGCTGAAACTATACGGGTCCAGAGAACCTGTCATGTCTCGTGTATGCAGGCTGAATCTACGAATGAAAATTTGAGTTGAGGAGGAAGGCGTGCTGGGGTATCCAGTGCAGTTATGCAAAGCAACTGTGCGTGGGTGGCGTAGTGGTTAGCGCTACTGCCTAGTGAGCGAGAGACTCAGGTTCGAGCGCCGGCCATCGTACAAATTCTAATTCGTCGCTTCAGCCTGTATATATATAAATCTGGGGTAATGCCATGGGGGTATCATTACTTATATAATATGATCGCCCATCGTTACCATGGCAATTTCGAAAGCAGCCGTTACATTTCTGACTATTGAGGTTGGTGGATTTATCGTATCACACAGTTCTCCATAACGTTACCTGTCAATAACACAACTCACTTGTTGCCCCTGCAGCCCTGACACACCGCGATGGAGAAAGTGTTTGACTGTGGCTCTTGCCAATGCGTTTTCCAGAGATCTCACCTAAGACATCTAGTCGTTGGGTGCCGAGAGGCTAGCACGTCACCACCTGAAGCAGCATGAAACGACATAACCTTACCTGTTACCGATGCTTAGTTCGACTCGATGCTTAGCTTTTGGAGTCATTATTGCTCCCTGAGAAGGCAGTCTGCGTACTAAAGAAATTGGAAATGTGTGGTATGAACTATGTGACTAAACTGCTTAAGTCATCGGTCCCTCGGGCTACGCAGTACTTAATCTAACTTAAACTTATCCTAAGGACAACACACACACCTATGCCCGAGGAAGGACTCGAACCTCCGACGAGGGGAGCCGCGCGAGACGTGACAAGACACCCAAGACCGCACGGCTACCCTGCGCGGCATCCTCTATGCGCTAAGATCACATATCATCATGTAATCTTCCTACAATACTGTATATTCAGAGTACGTATATGTTTATTAATTGCTATCCCTCCTGGTTCTGTAATTTTTGTGATGAGCAATGTATTACAAACTAGCTGTCTAATTGGTTTTCCTTCCTTAATGGTAACTCCATCACTGAACTTCTAACTGTATTTTAACAACTATGTTATTAGCCAACACGTATTCTAACAGTGTGTTTCTTATAGTGTTCATGGTGAACATGGTATCAGTATAGCAACTTTCATTACGAAAGTAAATGAATCAGTCAAGATGACTAGGGGAGTGCTTCTGCTACAAAGAGCTGGTAAGCTGTTGTTAGCACCTCACACCTGGTGAACTGACATCACTTAGTTACAGTAAGATGGGAGCAGAAGAATTATGTACAACGTTTAAACGAAATATGAATCGTGCTCTGGAGGTGCGCCTAGTAAGTGGATAAAGGACTGAAAGATCCCACCATGGTATAATTACGAAATTCAGAAAATGCTGAGGAAGCAAAGCCTATTACACTTTCCGCTCAAAAAAGAACGTGCAAATGACGACAGGCAAAGGTAAGTAGAGATTTATGCGTGAAGCATACAACAACCACTACCATCACACCTTTGCAGAAGATCTAGGCATGACCCCGAGAAAATTCTGGTCCTTTGTAAAATCGCTAAACTGGTCTAAACCTTCCATCCCGGGTGTGTCAGATAGTAAAACGAAAACCAAGGTTTTAAATTTCACATTTAAGAAATAGTTTACCCATGACAATCGCACAAACATATCGTCATTTGGCTCTCGAACAGACTCCCGTATCAACGGCGCAGTATTAAGTATGCCTTCGGTAGAGAAACAAAATAAATATGTCACCAGGTCCAGATGGAAACCCATACCGGTTTTACAAAGCGTATTGTACTGTACTGGCCCCTTACTTAGCCTGTATTTATTGCTGATCTCTCGCACAATGCATTGCCCCTAGCGACTGGAAAAATGCGCAGGTGACTCCTATGTATTAGAAGCGTAAACGAACGGCCCCGCAAAATTACAGAC
Source organism: Schistocerca gregaria (assembly GCF_023897955.1). Lineage (NCBI taxonomy): Eukaryota > Metazoa > Arthropoda > Insecta > Orthoptera > Acrididae > Schistocerca > Schistocerca gregaria. The sequence continues at coordinate 294,102,317 of NC_064923.1, forward strand.
CAATATCTCTAACATCGGGTTGCTGCAGTAGCCTTGAGCATATTATGACTCTGAATATAACAAAATTTCTTGAGACCGGCAAGGTTATGTCCACGAATCAGCACGGTTTTACAAAGCACCGCTCGTGCTCGTGCGAAACTCAGCGTGCCGCTTTCTCACATGATACACTCCTGGAAATGGAAAAAAGAACACATTGACACTGGTGTGTCAGACCCACCATACTTGCTCCGGACACTGCGAGAGGGCTGTACAAGCAATCACATGCACGGCACAGCGGACACACCAGGAACCGCGGTGTTGGCCGTCGAATGGCGCTAGCTGCGCAGAATTTGTGCACCGCCGCCGTTAGTGTCAGCCAGTTTGCCGTGGCATACGGAGCTCCATCGCAGTCTTTAACACTGGTAGCATGCCGCTACAGCGTGGACGTGAACCGTATGTGCAGTTGACGGACTTTGAGCGAGGGCGTATAGTGGGCATGCGGGAGGCCGGGTGGACGTACCGCCGAATTGCTCAACACGTGGGGCGTGAGGTCTCCACAGTACATCGATGTTGTCGCCAGTGGTCGGCGGAAGGTGCACGTGCCCGTCGACCTGGGACCGGACCGCAGCGACGCACGGATGCACGCCAAGACCGTAGGATCCTACGCAGTGCCGTAGGGGACCGCACCGCCACTTCCCAGCAAATTAGGGACACTGTTGCTCCTGGGGTATCGGCGAGGACCATTCGCAACCGTCTCCATGAAGCTGGGCTACGGTCCCGCACACCGTTAGGCCGTCTTCCGCTCACGCCCCAACATCGTGCAGCCCGCCTCCAGTGGTGTCGCGACAGGCGTGAATGGAGGGACGAATGGAGACGTGTCGTCTTCAGCGATGAGAGTCGCTTCTGCCTTGGTGCCAATGATGGTCGTATGCGTGTTTGGCGCCGTGCAGGTGAGCGCCACAATCAGGACTGCATACGACCGAGGCACACAGGGCCAACACCCGGCATCATGGTGTGGGGAGCGATCTCCTACACTGGCCGTACACCTCTGGTGATCGTCGAGGGGACACTGAATAGTGCACGGTACATCCAAACCGTCATCGAACCCATCGTTCTACCATTCCCAGACCGGCAAGGGAACTTGCTGTTCCAACAGGACAATGCACGTCCGCATGTATCCCGTGCCACCCAACGTGCTCTAGAAGGTGTAAGTCAACTACCCTGGCCAGCAAGATCTCCGGATGTGTCCCCCATTGAGCATGTTTGGGACTGGATGAAGCGTCGTCTCACGCGGTCTGCACGTCCAGCACGAACGCTGGACCAACTGAGGCGCCAGGTGGAAATGGCATGGCAAGCCGTTCCACAGGACTACATCCAGCATCTCTACGATCGTCTCCATGGGAGAATAGCAGCGTGCATTGCTGCGAAAGGTGGATATACACTGTACTAGTGCCGACATTGTGCATGCTCTGTTGCCTGTGTCTATGTGCCTGTGGTTCTGTCAGTGTGATCATGTGATGTATCTGACCCCAGGAATGTGTCAATAAAGTGTCCCCTTCCTGGGACAATGAATTCACGGTGTTCTTATTTCAATTTCCAGGAGTGTATATACTGCATATTATGTATGAAGGGCTGCAGGCACATACGAATCAATAAGGAATGAAGCGATACTCTTGAAATTCTCAGAGGCTATAGATGTTGCGATAATGAATAGCTCAGTACGCAGCACAATTGAAGAGGGATGGACATCTCTAAAAAGTGCAATCAAAGAAGTCGGAGAGGTAAGTCCAGAGCAACAATGGGTAACACAGGCAATACTTCAACTCATCAACAAAAGAAAAAGTGCACAAATGTTCAGGGAAATTCAGGAGTACAGAAATACAAGCCACCAGGGAATGAAATAAAAAAGAAATGCAGGGAAGCTAAGACGAAATTTCTGCATGAAAAATATGAAGAAATGGGAAAAGAAAGTACTGTTGGATGGACTGACTCAGCATATAGAGAAGTCATAACAACATTCGGTGAAATTATAGGCAAGAACGGTAACATTAGGAGTATTACGGTAATTCCACTGTTAAATGTAGAGGGGAGAGCGGATACATTGAGGACCTCTACGAGGGAGAGGACTTATCTGATGACATTATAAAAGAAGAAATGGGTGTCGATAGGAAAGAGATGGGCGATACAGTATTAGAAGCAGAATTTAAAGGAGCTAAAAGAGCAAATAAGACAGAAGGGACAGATAACATTCCATCGTGACTTCTACACTCATTGGAGGAAGTGGCAACAAAACTGTTATTCACATTTGTGTGCAGAATGTATGACTGGCAGTATACATCAGAATTTCGGTAAAATAATCATTTACAACACTCCTAAGATTTCAACAGCCGACAAGTGCGAGAATTATCGCAAATCAGCGTAACAGCACAAGTGCCCAAGTTGTTGAAAAGAATAATATACAGAAGAATGGAAAAGAAAATTGTGGATCTGTTTTATGACGATCAGTCAGTCCTTAGTTTCGGTAAAGACACCAGCGAGGCAGTTCCACCGTTGCGGTTGATAATGGAAGCAAGACTGAAGAAAGGATGTGTTCATAGGATTTGTCGACCTGGAAAAACGTTCGACAAATGGTGAAATGTGGTAGATATGCTGAGAAAAAGAGGGGGAAGGTAAAGGGAAAGACAAGTAATATACTGTACAATGTGCACAAGAGCCAAGAGGAAACTTCACTGCCTCGTGATGACTGGGTGTTGTGTGCTGTCCTTAGGTTAGTTAGACTTACGTATTTCTAAGGGACTGATGACCATAGATGTTAAGTCCCATAGTGCTCAGAGTCATTTTTTTAACCAAGAAGGAACAATAAGAGTGGAGAATCAAGAATGAAACACTCGGATTAAAAAGTGTGTAAGACATGGGTGTAGTCTTTTGCTCCTAATATTCAGTCTATATATCGAAGAAGGAATGACGGAAATAAAAGAAAGGTTCACGAGTGGAATTAAAATTCCAGGTGAAAGATCCTCAGTGAAAGCGAAAAAGAACTATAGGATCTGTTGAATGGCATGATCTGTCTAATGAGTACAGAATATGGACTGAGAGTAAATCGAGGAAAGACGAAAGTAATTAGAAGCACCAGAACTGAGAACTGCGAGAAACTTAGCATCAAGACTGATGGTCACGAAGTACGTGAAGTTAATGATTTCAGCCACCTGGCAGCAAAATAACCAATGACGAACGGAGTAAGGATGACATCAAAAGCAGATTAGCAGACTAGCACTGCCAAAAAGGACATTCCTGGACAAGAGAAGTCTACTAGTATCAAATACAGGGCTTAATTTGAAGAAGAAATTTATGAGAATGTACGTCTGGAGCACAGCAATACGTGGTAGTGAAAAATTGACTGTGGGGAAACCTGAACAGAAGATAATCGAAGCATTTGAGATGTGGTGCTGCAGGCGAATGTTGAAAATTAGGGGGACTGATAACGTGAGGAATGTGGGGGTTCTGCGCAGAATCGAAGAGTAAAGGAATACGTGGAAGACATTGACAAGGAGAAGGGACAGGATGATAGGACATTTCTTAAGACATCAGGGAATGCCTTCCATGTAGTAGAGGGAGCTGTAGAGGGCAAAATCTGTAGAGGAAGACAGAGACTGGAATACATACAGCAAATAATTTAGGACGTAGGTTGCAAGTGCTACTCTGAGATGAGGAGGTTGGCAAAAGAGAAGTATTCGTGATGGGCCGCATCAAACCAGTCAGAAGACTGATGGCAGAAAAAAGGCAAGGAATAGGAGGTGCTCCGAACAAATGGCGAGTGAAGGATTAAACGAAAAACACTGACGAGAATAAGGCACTGACTGGTACAACATCTGCTAAGACATCAGGGAATAACTTCCATGGTGCCACAGGAGTTGTGGAGTAAAATAAATATTGGAATACATCCAGTAAATAACTGAGGACGTAGGTTGAAAGATAAGAGATTGGCACAGGAGAGGATTTCGTGGCGAACCGCACCATACCAATCAGAAGACTGATGATTAAAACCGAAAAAGACGTTGTCCTCGACGATGAGTGTTTATTAGAGATAAGAATATTGTTAGCCCCAGTAAATCGTGACAGGACTACTATTTCTTTCTATAAACGTAATGATGTGGAGGAGAGTGTGGGGAGCAATCTGCGGTCGTTTGCTGACGACGTTATGGTGTGCTGGAAGATGTCGAAGTTTAATGAATGCACAAGGACACAAGATGGCTTAGATCAAATTTCCAGCTGGTGTGATCAATGACAGCTAGTTCCAAATGTATAAGAGCGTAAGTTAATGTGGATTAGCAGGACGAGCAAACCTATCATGTTCGAATAAAGCATTAGTAGTGTTCTGCTTGACATAGTCACTTTGTTTAAATGTCTAGGCGTGAAGTTGCAAAGTCATATGAAATGGAACGAGCATGTGAGAATGGTCGACATCGGTTTATTAGGACAATTTTGGGAATGTTTGGTTCATCTGTAAAGGAGACCGCATGTAGGGCGCTGGTGTGACCTGTTATTGAGTACTACTCAAATGTTTTGGATCAATCAATACAATGTGAGATAAAAGGAAGACATCGATGCTATTCCTAAGCGGCCTGCTAAATTTCTTATCGGTACGTTGGATCAGCACTCAGGTGTTACGGAGATATTCGGGAACTGAAATGGGAATCCCCGGAGGGAAGGCAGTACTTTTCGAGAAACACTATTGAGAAAGTTTAGAAAACCGCATTTGAAGCTAACTGCAGATTGATTCCACCGCCACCAACATACACTGCGTTTAAGGACCACGAAGATAATGAGGCTCATACGGAGGGATATAGGTAGTTGTTTTTCCCTCGCTGTTGAAATGATACAGTAGTTACCGCTACATAAGCACCAGGTTTCGGTGCTCGCTCGCCCCGATAATACAAACTAAGGCGGCTTCGCCGCCAATCTATTGCATGACGCGGCCAGCTGCAGGTGCAGCGTAACCCCATGAAGACGTATGGAGAATGTGTTAAGCTTCATTATACATATTTATATGTGTCGTGTATCGATTTACTTGTACTTGAATGCAGATCATGCACGTAAACATTCCTAATCCTCCTCCCAAGTCTCCATAAAGCGTGGCCAAATAATAGTTGGGAAACATCAGAAGTAGTTCTGCAGTGTAGTAGTGCCAACCTTACTCTTAGGTAGGGGATCGGTGATACAGCACAGGCAGATCGAAGTCAAAGACGTTCCAGTATCATAAGATTTGGGGTGGAGAGGTTAGTCACGGCCAAGTGGTTCGACCATCCCCTCCACCGGGTCCAGGAAGACCTCCGGGTGCCCGCCTTATTCTTAGAGTTCTACAGAAAATGCGTAAGTTAGCAGACGTGCCCTCGGCGCGTCTGTCTCGGTGCTCACAGGAAGAAAGGTATTTGAATATTGGAACTAGTTCTATTTTATTTCCAGCTTTAGATTATGTAGGGAAATGAATGTAAGTAATGATTGCTTTCTCATGTATTCCGGAAATTTTGTGCTGAAACAGAGTAGGCTCCCTTCCTTTGTACAAAGCCACTTTGTGTCGTAAGCTACAAAATCTCATCAGTAGTTCCAATGCATCAATTCTATAGCGCAAATAGAATGCACAGAATTATATTCAAACACGGGCGATTTATTTTGATCGAAAAATTGAACTGTAAAAATGTTTCTTTGCGTGAAAGGGGTCTTTGAACATGTGGTATGCCCCATGCTAGTAATAGTGAACGTGGTCGATCATTGGGTAGCCAGACTATAACATCGAAAGGTCACATCGTAATTCGCCGCCTCACGGAATAGTTAAATTAATTGTCGTTTCCACTCCCTTTGTAGTACATCTTACTGTAGTTCCACGTGGTCGATCGTTCGCTGCCGGTGAGCACGAGTTTCAAATGGCGGCAAAACAGATATTGTTCCTCTGAACTCCTTCGACCCCTATGTCAATGAGTCTGATCCCCATTTTGTCCGTTATCCTCCTCGCACCTAGAGGAATTTCTATGTAAAGTAATGGCAGAATTTGGTGGTACACATTTGGCCAAACATAGTTCCGTCTTGATCGTAAAACAACAACATGCGTGCAGATTAGCATATTAGACAGCCAAGCCGTAAGTTGTAAAGAAAAAAAAATGTAATCTCTGTAAAGTGGAATAATTTCTGTAATTGCTGCAAAGTCGAATGATTATGTTTAAAATAAATAGGTTATGAATGATCATCAATTTTTAACATACCTTGAAATCACGTGAAGTCAATTTAAGAGAATTCATTTATAGAAGGAAAAGAGTTTTAAAAATAAAAAAAAATTTAGAACGCAGGGACCCATACATCAGCGTGTGAGCCCTTCAGCCCCATTCTTAGTAACGTGTAAAATAGGACACCCTCTGTTCTCTAGGTAACTCTCTCATGGACCCCTCCCCCAATTATCCGTTGCGCCATTTCCATTCAGGGCTAGTTGCAATCACTGCGTCTTTTATTAATGCCGATGTCAGGTGTCGGTTTCCGCCTTGTTGTGGACCAGTATATAAACAAGAAAATCCACGAAAATCAGGAGGGCTTCGTAATGCAGAAATACGAGCGTTGCCAGGGGTTTTAAGGCAAGTACGGGCAAAAGCATAGTTTCCTCCCCTCCACAATAACACAGTTAACTTTCGTCTGTCGTCCTCTGCTAGGTTTATTGTAAGTAATTTTGTTGGATTCCCACAAAACGGCAATCTTTCGTCGGGCTTCCCTCTGCCGCGATTCCCTCCCCACAGTACGGTTATCTTTCACTGTGTTTGCAAGTGGAACATGAAAGGAAATGACTAATACTCGTTAAGGGTACCCTCCGCCTCGCACTGTACTGAGGCTTGCAGTTTATGTATGCAAAATGCTGGTGTAATGACCGTAGAGCATATTCCATGTACTGCCAATTTCCGTGCAAGTGAATTCCATTGAGACAGGGGATAAAGTTGATACGGAAATTTTACCTCTTGAACAATATCGTACATAAACACGCCCAAGGCCATTGGAAAGTGAACTGATTTTAAATCACCACAATGACCTCTAAGGGGAAGACTTGACACGCCACTTTCGTAACAAAATGCTAGTTCTAGTAATGACGCATCAAAATAGAGACCAGTCAGCTGTCGTAAAGCCACTAATTGCGATCAAAACGTTTGTGAATGTCCTTTTCAAATACATCGTATTCTTTAATTTGACAATTTATAATTTTATGGGGGATTAGATTTTAATTTTAAGCTTTCGGCGGCGAGGTCATAAGCTTCCAATTCCAGTGTAGTAGTAGGAGTACTAAAAATAGTTAAATTAGAACATACGGTGTCTTTAAAACGTTGGACGTGCATTTGACAGTTCTCTGACCGCACTGCCATCATAAATTTAAAGTACTGATGAAACAGCTTAGTAAATTAATATGACTGGTTTACTCACACAATTGACAGGATGAACCATCCAATCTGAGCCGGCCAGGGTGGTCGAGCGGTTCTAGGCGCTACAGTCTGGAACCGCGCGACCGCTATGGTCGCAGGTTCGAATCCTGCCTCCAGCATGGATGTGTGTGATGTCCTTAGATTAGTTAGGTTTAAGTAGTTCTAAGTTCTAGGGGACTGATGAACTCAGGAGTTAAGTCCCATAGCGCTCAGAGCCATTTGAACATCCAATCTGAAAACCACGAAAATCTCCGCACATTCCAGTTGAGGTTAGCTCCCACGCCACATAATATTTTATCAATTTTATTACCATCAGGTCATTATCACATTAAACGTAAGGTAAGTCAGTTCTTAGGAGAAATGGTTTCCTCTTGCTGTCAAATAAAGCGAAGGATGTAAAAACACACTGCGCTGTGAGCGTTTCTCAAACACTGCATTCTGGTAAATAGACTTTTCGACTCCTCTGCTCCGATCCTCTTCCAGATCTGTACTGTTTGGTTCAAATGGCTCTGAGCACTATGGGACTCAACTGCTGTGGTTATTAGTCCCCTAGAACTTAGAACTACTTAAACCTAACTAACCTAAGGACATCACACACATCCATGCCCGAGGCAGGATTCGAACCTGCGACCGTAGCAGTCGCACGGTTCCGGACTGCGCGCCTAGAACCGCGACACCACCGCGGCCGGCTCTGTACTGTTTACGGCTAGCAAGATACTGAAGAATTTCCCAGAAGAGGGAACAAAACGTCGATCGTATAGGAGAAACATGACGCAGTCTGACATTGTAGAAGGTTTTACCTTTCTCAATAAAACTGTTAGGTATGGGATAAAGAGTCCTATTCCTAGTATATCATTTATCTTATTCAGATGCGCTGCCGAAACAACAGGAGTGTCTGGTGAATCGGTGCAGTAAAAGGTGGATAGGTAAGTTTTGCAGGTCGCTGTGTCACTAACAAAGGAAACCACATCGCAGCCCCATCACATTTAGTGCTGAGGTGGATAGCCCGCCAAAAGCTGTACATATTATAAGCATGAAAGCAGGAAAAAGGCGTAGTGAATTGTCAAAAGAGAAGCAAAATAGAAACTGCGAACGGTTCTAGCTCAAGGTTGTACAGCTGAGCGACTTTCAATAGCCACGGCGTTGGAATAGGAATGGAGAGACCCGCGTTCGAACTTCCCTTGCATGATACTTCTTTTTCACAAAATTATGAATTGCCCGTCCGTTCATTGACGTGTCTGTTCGCTGTATTCGAATTTGTGTCTGTGTCGTGGTGTAACGTCCGTCTGCAGTAGTGAGATGTAATGAAGGGACGTGAAGACGTATGTACCTCCTATTTGTCCTACACAAGTTGTACGTGTTACGAGTTTTGCATTTCGTTTTGGAAGTTTCCACTCTTCTGTTCCTTTGTTATAACATAACTAGCACCTATTATTTGTTGCTTTCATTTCTTTGAGATATCAATACGGCATCTCACATGCTCGCACTATTCATCACATTTACTGGCGACGGTAATATATTCTTACCACATGACTCATATTCTACAACCAATGTGTAGTATGACAATTGCCAAGATTATACAAAAAGAAAAAAACACGTCAGTGACTCGACGGACAGTTCATGAATTTGTGAAAAATGAAAGAAGTGAGGTACGAGGGAAATTTGAACACGCATCTCCCGCTTTGCAGCTCAAGACCATGACCAAATAACCACGACACTGTGGCCCTCATAACCCTGTCGATGATGCACATCTTGAGCTTGGACCGTTCACTGTTTTCATTTTGCTCCTTTTTTCACGGTTCAGTACACCTTCTTCCCGTTCAGTTTTTGATAGGCTATCCACTGGATCATTTAGCCACTGTATCTGAGGGGGTGCGATGGGGAGTTTGCCTTGTGAGCTCCTACACACGACCACTGTCGCAGCTGAGTGCCAGCCGGAATGATCTTGGCCATGCCTGAAGGAGTGCAAGCGACCCATGCACAGATGTTGATACTGCAGTTTTCCACAGAGTCTAGGAACTGATAGCTAATATTACAAGCAGTCACAAGTAGGAAAATTCTCTAGAAAGAAGGTTACAAGTGTATTGTTAGTTATCGTGTTGAACTTAGAACCCACCTACTTCTTTTTTCAGTCTTACTGGACAGTTTCTCTCACTGCCTCGCAATTCGTGATAACATAGTATTCTATTTCGTATGCGTTGTGAAAATACGAGTCATGTTCCAGAACTAAAGTCAGGTGGCCCACGGTAACTGATCATAGGCCTAAATGAAGTTTTACGCATTCAGCGCAGTCTACCGACTCTTTAGGAAACTAACGCAGTGTTGGTTTGATTCAGTAGTCATTTGCCAGCAGAGGCAACCGTATATCCCGCCAGTTGTGAAGTGCACGGTGGGATCAGATTTTTGCTGACAAAAGGATCTTCAGCTGCTGAAATCCACTGTGAGCTATGTCTAGTGAATGGGCATGAAATAATAGCGAAAAACAAGTTCGAAAATGGTGTCGAGAATTTCAAAATGGCCGCCCAAATGTTCCCCGTGAACAGAGGACTGACAAGCCCAATATTCCGACCAACGATTAGTGGTGTGGCTACTGAATTCCAAAATGGAGATGCAAACTCAATTTACTGTGTACGAGGTGGGTTCAAAAACTGCTCACTGACCAGCAGAATGCGTACTGCATGACAGTGTTTGAAGCGCTGTACACAAGATGGACATGATTTGGCTTCCCACGTTCTTACGGGCGAAGAGACGCGGATATCGCAAAGCAAAATACCAACGCAGAATCGAAACAACAATCCATGAAATGGTGCCATTCGAGTTCACCCACACCAAAGACGTTTAAGCAGTCACCGTTCTCGAATCGAAAAAAGGTGGCTACCGCCTTTCGGGACGAAAAGAGCGTTCTTTTCATTGATTTCATGGATCGTGGGTCAACAATTACAACTAATTTATACCTTGAAACGCCAATCAAACTGAGACCAAATCGGCGCTGCCGGAAACTGTCGTCTGGTGTAATCCTGCTTCACGACAACGCACTCCCTCATACCGCTGTCAAAACCAAAGAATAGATTCAAGATTTTCGTTGGGAATCTCTTGCGCTCTTCCGTACAGTCCCGACCTTGCACCAAACGTATTTCCTCTTCTTGTATTTCAGAAAGTGCTGGTGGAAAACGACTTCAAAACGACGATGAACCCAAGCCTGACGTTATCAGCTAGTTCAGTTCCTATGCTCGGGGTGGAGGGTTAAGGAAGCTGGTGCAGCGTTGCAGGAAGTCTGGTGGGAATGATGATTATGTGGACAACTGAAGTATATATGCAGTATAATATAACTGTCACAAAAAAATCTTTTCTCGTGAGACTATTCTTTTATGACCAAACGCACCTTAGTTTTGGGACACGTTTTGTGAATTTGCCTACTGTTCTTCACTGAAAGGTACGCGAAAAGCTGTTAATAGGAGGAGAGTCACACCGTTTTTACAAAAGGCTCTTAATGGCTTAATTCTCAACCTGCTATTTACCGCAGCTACGAATCATCTGACTTGGAAGAGCAGTTGAATGGAATGGACAGTGTCTTGAAAGGAGGATATAAGATGAACATCAACAAAAGCAAAACGAGGATAATGGAATGTAGTCAAATTAACTCGGGTGATGCTGAGGGAATTAGATTAGGAAATGAGACACTTAAAGTAGTAAAGGAGTTTTGCTATTTAGGAAGTAAAATAACTGATGATGGTCGAAGTAGAGAGGATATAAAAGGTAGACTGGCAATGGCAAGGAAAGCGTTTCTGAAGAAGAGAAATTTGTTAAAATCGAATATAGATTTATGTATCAGGAAGTTGTTTCTGAAAGTATTTGTTTGGAGTGTAGCCATGTATGGAAGTGAAACATGGACGATTACTAGTTTGGACAAGAAGAGAATAGAAGCTTTCGAAATGTGGTGCTACAGAAGAATACTGAAGATAAGGTGGATAGATCACGTAACTAATGAGGAGGTATTGAATAGGATTGGGGAGAAGAGAAGTTTGTGGCACAACTTGACTAGAAGAAGGGATCGGTTGGTAGTACATGTTCTGAGGCATCAAGGGATCACAAATTTAGCGTTGGAGGGCAGCGTGGAGGGTAAAAATCGTAGAGGGAGACCGAGAGATGAGTACACTAAGCAGATTCAAAAGGATGTAGGTTGCAGTAGATACTGGGAGATGAAGCAGCTTGCACAGGATAGAGTAGCATGGAGAGCTGCATCAAACCAGTCTCAGGACTGAAGACAACAACAACAACAACAACGAATCATCTTTATATGGAATTGTACCTTTTTAGTCCGTCAGATAAGATCTGCTCGTGCCGTGAGCTTCCAAACAGACTCCGTTTTGTTTATTGTTCTGTTTTTATTTCAAAGTTGAAAGACATTTAGTTGATGAAAAAACTTTTCTACAACAGTAGGAAGGACTGAAGGACAGGTAGAGAAAATGGAGATCTTACGGTAAGGGAAACGAGAACTGACTGAAATACTTTGACACGAATGTTAAAATTTTAAAAGTCCGTGTAGTGCATCGCAAACTCAAAGCACAAGTCAACATTGCATTATGTATGCCACCTTGATGTCTGTTGCGGGGTGATGGAAACTGATGGAATGTGATGGCATGCAACCGAATGCGAAACATCTGTTGTGGAGCTCAGTGTGAAAGTGGCTACCCTTTAAGGGGTAGCTGCAGATAGTGCGATAATATATGGGCAAGTTTCAGTGTCTCAAGCATTGTCAATCGGATTCATGTCACCATATACCGAAGCCATTTAATTTAGGTGTTGCTTGTTTCCTGGAGCAATGCATTGTAAAAGTGGGCGTGGTGTGCCTGCAAGACGAATTCGACTCCAAATCGTTGACTATAAGGCAGGGCAACAGTTTGTAAGATCCGGTCTCGATACTAATCGGCCTTAACATTGCGCCCAACGTCCATACATAAAACGGACTAAAACTTTACGCCTCAGAAGTTCCATTGGTTTCTGGTCGCTTTTACAATCTTCCTCGACAATCATCAGGTGACAGATAAATCCTCCATGCCTTATGGAATCGCTGGTTTTACGGGCAATTTCCCGTGCTGACAATCTTTTTTTTATGACTGCCCTCGCAATCTAAGCTTAAAATGATCCTTAGAGGCATTTTCACAGACTGAAAAGGCTGCGCTGCCCCGTTCACAACCGGAGATGCGGTCAAAGTCGCTGCTCTGAGAATTCAATTTAGGGTTTCACGGCCGGTGGTTTATAATTCCATGTGTATTAACGTGTCGTCTAAGACATGTGTCTGTGCCTTAACGGTAAACAAAGCAAAGAGAAGCGACTCTTCTGTATGACAGACTTAACATATGCCGAAGCCAATTCGCGATTCGCTGTCGCGGTCCGAAGACGTCACTACCCGGTCATTGGGTGATTATAAAGAAAGACAACATTGCATCACATCGACAACAACAGTTTCCGGAGTTGACATTTCGTCAGAAGGGAACCCAAGGAATTTCACAGATTGAGAAGGAAGTGGCAGATTAAATATTGGCGTTTCTGCAGGATGAGTCAGTGGTATGTGTGGTGTCGACTGTGCGAACAGTGTACACGAGAAGTACAACGGTGACTATACGTGCTTGGCAAATGAAAGTGATACTGCAGCAAGTGTCGACCCATACAGTTCATCAACCTTGCCGGACAGGAACCACAAACTCCGTCACAGTGAAAGGAAGTAAAGGAGCGAGTAAAATTCATAATAAAGTACGTGGAAGATCATACGCAGGAAAGTAACAGTTATGAACAATTACGAATAATTCCGCATCAGTATAACTGTTTAGCGCATAAAAAACTGCGAATATGCAAGGGAGGACGAGGCGCACTTGTTCCAAGGACGATCAAGGACGGTCGATGCGATTCACATGATGTAAATGGCAGAGACCTACTAAGTTAGGTACGCAATATTGTGCGCTACAAAGATTACAGTGATTTCCAGGGAATCAGTGGATAGCTGCAGAACTTCAAACACTGCTACAGAACTGGAAATAGTGAAATTTCAAACAAAACGACTACTTGACGACGCGCAGCAAACTGCAGAATTGGTGCGAAAATTTGTAGATGAGATGGAAAAACTTGTCTCATCGTTCAGTAAGGAATTTGTTTTCAATTCCGACCAATCAAGATTTGAAGAGAAAATGCATATGTAAGGAACCCTGGAAGTTAGAGGTACTAAGAGAGTCGTATCAAGGTCAATGGCTACGAATACCCTACCTCATTCGTATACAATTTTGTCGACTGTGTTTCAGGATGGTAAGATGGTTGGAAAGTTATTTACTGTGCTGCGAGATGTTGGAGGTCCGCTGCCCCCAAGGATTCTTTCTCGTGTGCGTTAAGGCAGTAAGGAATATATATGTCACGGCAAGCAAGAGCGTGAAAACGGGCGTAAGAGAACTACAACTATGTCTGAACAGTGATTCTGGGCAATAACTGGTCACAATAACTTGCTTTTGCTTGATTCCTGGTCTGGGTATAAAATTCATATGAGAGGTCCCCTTAGAAAAATTATACATGACTGTGCTTAACCTGACACACAATATTTTTAGCGCATCGCAATCTGACTTTCAATAATCCTTACAAGAGAATGGCACCGACTAAATTAACCTGTACGTTTCACAAATCACTTACCTCACAAAAATCTTCGTTACTCGAACTACTCAAAACAGTGAGCGCCACTACTGCCAGTTAAATAAAAGATTCAAACTACTGGAGGCACTAACTACTGATTGGCATATTTAGCAATAGAAAGATTTTGATAGAGAACAAACAATCTATTTACCTTAATAGTGTTCAAACGTCATAATATATATATCAGTCCATGATATCCAATATTACAAATTCACTCTTTCTGATGGACATACGTCCAGATCGTCCACTCTCAAAATTCCGCCATCTCTCTCCCCACATCCACCATTGCTGGCGGTTCACCTCCAACTGCACAACGCTACGTGCTGTTAACAGCCAACTGCCCAACGCTACAATGGCGAGTATTACAACAATGCCAACCAGCCGCAGACTGCACACATCACAGCCAGTGATTTTCATACAGAGCGCTACGGGGCGGTGGCGTTACCAATATAAAAACCTAAACAGCCAACTTACATAGCCCCCATTCTCCCCACAAAAAATTTTACAATTTGTTTTGGGCACTGGCCAATACATATTTGTTAAATCTTTTTTACAATTACAATAACGAAGAAATCAAATGCACACACTTATTGATACAATGTTGGTCGAAAGCTAAAATTTTCTCACAGTCCATAGAGACAGTCCTGATCTTTTATCATAGTTCCTGATCTATATAAATGACCTGGGTGACAATCTGAGCAGTTCTCTTAGACTGTTCGCAGATGATGCTGTAATTTACCGTCTAGTAAGGTCATCCGAAGACCAGTATCAGCTGCAAAGCGATTTAGAAAAGATTGCTGTATGGTGTGTCAGGTGGCAGTTGACGCTAAATAACGAAAAGTGTGAGATGATCCACATGAGTTCCAAAAGAACTCCGTTGGAATTCGATTACTCGATAAATAGTACAATTCTCAAGGCTGTCAATTCAACTAAGTACCTGGGTGTTAAAATTACGAACAACTTCAGTTGGAAGGACCACATAGATAATATTGTCGGGAAGGCGAGCCAAAGGTTGCGTTTCATTGGCAGGACACTTAGAAGATGCAACATGTCCACTAAAGAGACAGCTTACACTACACTCGTTCGTCCTCTGTTAGAATATTGCTGCGCGGTGTGGGATCCTTACCAGGTGGGATTGACGGAGGACATCGAGAGGGTGCAAAGAAGGGCAGCTCGTTTTGTATTATCGCGTTATAGAGGAGAGAGTGTGGCAGATATGATACACGAGTTGGGATGGAAGTCATTACAGCATAGACGTTTTTCGTCGCGGCGAGAGCTTTTTACGAAATTTCAGTCACCAACTTTCTCTTCCGAATGCGAAAATATTTTGTTGAGCCCAACCTACATAGGTAGGAATGATCATCAAAATAAAATAAGAGAAATCAGAGCTCGAACAGAAAGGTTTAGGTGTTCGTTTTTCCCGCTCGCTGTTCGGGAGTGGAATAGTAGAGAGATAGTATGATTGTGGTTCGATGAACCCTCTGCCAAGCACTTAAATGTGAATTGCAGAGTAGTCATGTAGATGTAGATGTAGATGAATTGCATTGTTTTTCCCAAAGTCTGAGCAGTAAAAGAAAATGCACACGGAAGTAGTGGATTTCCATGCAGTCTTGAAGATTTAGTGTTGTCCTTCCAACGGAAAGACAGTGCTGACTCTTGACAAGCAGACAGGTAATGGGCCACAACAGAGCAAACCCACAGCAGAGTAAGTCGAAGTTTGAAGAATATTGGTAGGTAGGTCATCATAGAGCAGACCCACTGTAGTCCTGGTAGAGATTATGGTATTGGTGGGCCACCAGAGGTGCAGACTCACTGCAGTCCTTGTAGAAAAAATGGTATTGGTGGGCCACCAGAGGTGCAGACCCACTGTAGTCCTGGTAGAGTGTATAGTATTGGGGGGCCACCAGAGGTGCAGACCCAGTGTTGTCCTGGTAGAGTGTATAGTATTGGTGGGCCACCAGAGGTGCAGACCCAGTGTAGTCCTGGTAGAGTGTATAGTATTGGTGGGCCACCAGAGGTGCAGATCCACTGTAGATCTGGTAGAGTGTATAGTATTGGAGGGCCACCAAAGGTGCAGACCCAGTGTAGTCCTTGCAGAGACGACCAGCAGCCATCTGTTGCGACTGTGCTGGTGCACAATCACCATCGAAGAGTTTTGCGGACAATACAGCAAGTCCATAAACCACCACTTGTGCACTCCCAGAGTGTTTTTAATTGTCCTTAGAACCAGCAATGCTGTTAACCAGTCCCTTGCTGAATTATCACCACACGTCCAAACACTAACAGTCCCAACTACTCACATATTGTGCATGTACTATGACCAACAGAAACGTGTGCAGTGAAATGTAACTTACAAGTTACTTAATTTGCTGAACTGGTGTCCATTACAATTTTATAACATGAGAATACAATTACAAAGATACAGAAAACATCACTAAAAACATAATAATACAGATAACATTTGTAGTAATACAGGCTTTACAAAACTATAGAAATAAACATATACATCAGTGTTACAGGAATTATGACATAAGTAAATGTATAAAATAATGAGAATAGTTTTCGAAACATTAATTTCGCACATGAGCATTGAAACAGAACAGAATTAATAATGTCTATAAACATCTTTACAAAGAAAACAACATATAATTAATGCAAATTATATTTGAGGATAACAGTATTCCTCATCGTAGTGAATGTAGCGTAGTACTAGAAAAATTCTACAACATAAACCGTATTAGATAAACACATAAAGACAGGAAAAACACAAATACACAAGAGTACACAAACACATAGCAGAAGTTAGTGCCTTCAGTAGTTTGAATCTTTTATTTAGCTGGCAGTAGTGGCGCTCGCTGTATTGAGTAGTTCGAGTAACGAAGATTTTTGTGAGGTAAGTGATTTGTGGAACGTATAGGTTAATTTAGTCAGGGCCATTCTCTTGTAGGGATTATTGAAAGTCAGATTGCGTTGCGCTAAAAAATATTGTGTGTCAGTTTAAGCACAGTCATTTACAATTTTTCTAAGGGGACGTTTCACATACTCCTTCAAAGCAAACTGTTCCCCCTGAAAAGTGTCTGACATTGCAATTCATATCTTGCAGTTCACACCTCCTGGAACCACTGGTCACATTCAGCTTCTGAATGTTTTTTTTTCCGTACCTAAAAAACATATTAACGCAATATCTGCTGCAACACATTAAAGAACATTCAAATTTACAGTAAGCTCTGCCACAGACGGTTTCGCATTCGGTTGCATTCCGTCATATTCCGTCAGTTCTCATCACCCAGTTACACCAGTATCATTCTGCATGCATTCTGTAAGAGTGGATACCTAGCTGAACGTCCTCCACGGTTGGTGAATCCCAAGAAGTTCGTCTTCGGTCTTGAAGGTGCAAACCTTTGTGATTACTGTGGCGTCTTTTTTTCATTCGTCGTTCATGTCGGAAGTTAATGGTTTGTTTTGAACATATATTGAATGTCGGCGACATCCATTTTTAGATGTGTAATACACTGAAGCTACAAAGAAACTGATATAAACATGAGTACTGAAATACGGAGATATGTAAACGGGCAGAAAATGGCGCTGAGGTGGGCAACGCCTATATAAGACAAGTATCTGGCGCAGCTGTTAGATTGGTTACTGCTACTACAATGGCAGGTTATCAAGATTTACGTGAGTCTGAACGTGGTGTTATAGTCGGCGCACGAGCGATGGGACACAGCATCTCAGAGGTAGCGATGAAGTGGAAATTTTCCCTTACGACAATTTCACGAGTGTGCCGTTTCATCAGGAATCCGGTAAAATATCAAATCTCTGACATCGGTGCGCCTGGAAAAAGATCCTGCAGGAACGGAACCAACGACGACTCCAGAAAATCGTTCAACGTGTCAGAAGTGCAATCGTTCCGCAAATTGCTGCAGATTTCAATGCTGGGTCATCAACAAGTGTTAGCGTGCAAACCATTCAACGGAACATCACCAATATGGGCTTTCAGAGCCAAAGGCCCACACGTGTACGCTTGATGACTGTACGAATGAAGTTTTACGCCTCACCTGGGCCCGGCAACACCGACATTGGACCGTTTATGATTGTAAACATGTTGCCTGGTCGGAAGAGTCTCGTTTGAAATTGTGTCGAGTGGATGGTCGTGTAGAGATGTGGAGGCAACCTGGTGAATCCATGGACCTGCATGTCAGCAGGGGACTGTTCAAGCTGGTGGAGGCTCTCGTGTGCAGCTGGAGTGATATGGGGCCCCTGATACGCCTAGATACGACTCTAATATGTGCCACGTACGTAAGCATTTTGTGTGATCACCTGCAAACATTGATGTCTATTGTGCATTCCGACGGTGTTTGGCAATTCCAGCAGGACAATGCAACACCCCACACGTCAAGAATTGCTGCAGAGTCGCTCCAGGAATACTATTCTGAGTTTAAACTCTTCCATTGCCCACCAAACTACCCAGACATGAACATTATTGAGCGTATCTGGGATGCCTTGCAACGCGCTTTTCAGGAGAGATATTCACTCCCTCGTACTGTTACGGATTTATGGACAGCCTTGCAGAATTTGTGGTATCAGTTCCCTCCAGCACTACTTCAGA
This sequence comes from Schistocerca gregaria, assembly GCF_023897955.1. Taxonomy (NCBI): domain Eukaryota; kingdom Metazoa; phylum Arthropoda; class Insecta; order Orthoptera; family Acrididae; genus Schistocerca; species Schistocerca gregaria. The sequence goes on from NC_064923.1 coordinate 294,121,028, forward strand.
CATTAGTCGAGTCATGCCACGTAGTGTTGTGACCTGCTCGTGGAGGTCCTGCATAACATTAGACAGGTGTACCAGTTCCTTTTGCTTTTCAGCGTACGTACGCACAGTAGAAAGTTGATCTTGGCACTTCCCGGATATTTACCTTCCTGAAGTAGATCGTGAAGTATTAGAATGCTAATAGTTGTCGTCCCGTAACTGTTAACACAACGCTTTCAAAAGAGCCCTGCTGAAGACTGAACTTACGATCTCGTACTCAAGGGGTTCCTTGTGAGTGTGCGGGTTAGGTCTACAAGAGTGCGCAGTAGAAGGACGAACATGAGAGCTTGGTGGCCTCAAACACTCGTAAGTAGCTGTATGACTCAAGCTCATAAACTAACATAAAGATGTCGGTGTGCCCAGCCGATTGCGTACATCGAAAAGGTGTTTTGTTGCGAGCCTTCATTGTCTTCGCGTTGTATCGGGTATACCCGCCTCCATAGCTGAGGCCGCTACGCACGCCTTTGTGGTGACGTTCTACTCAGAGGTTAGCTGTTTCGACTCCTGGTGGTGGGTGAAAATTTTGCTGCCAGTATTTAGTCTGCATGGGGTAAAGTACTGGTGGCGTAAGGTTCCCGATCACTAGTCTTTGCGTGAATATCCTCCATCAGAATTCAGTCCTGTCGCATGAAGACGCTTATTCCGTATGAAAAGTGGCCGACAGTATCTTCGGTTAAGCTCTGAGTTTAATAGATCATTTCCGCATTTACCGTGTGGAGTAATAGGCTTCCATTGTACCTGTTGATGTAAGTACACAGAGTAAAGGTATTCTACAAACTCATCACGCAAGAACCTTATCCAAAAATGTGAATACAGTAGCAACACTAACAAATAATTGCTGTATGCTGTGACTATGGACAGTAACGGAGGAATGTATCCTAATTTCTTTTCTACCTTCTGCACATCGTCCGTATATAGCAAAGAGCTTGCTGTAGAAGAGATATATTTCACAGTAATGAAATTGAACATGTTCGTTTGTATCTCAAGGTATGATTTATAGAGTCCATGTTTTAAGGATTTTTGTTTTGTTTTGGTCCATACTACCGTCTCTCAAATTATAAAATATATTTTCGGCACCCTTTATATTCACATTTATATAGAACAAATACTAAACAATATTTATAAAGCAAAATATGCAAACTACAGGAGAAGAGTCGAAACGCTCCAGCAGAGGGAGGAGACAATGTCACATGAAGAAAGACAAAAACATCAGTCTCGTATACCAATTAAAGCAGAATCAGCTAGTGTTCTTTAACTGGATTTGTTAGCAAGCATTCAACACCACTTAGGAAAGGTAACACTGATATAATTTGTATTTAGCTAGTTATACACATTGTGACGCAGGTTTGTGCCGTCAGAAACCAGAGAGATGGAATGGTATACATGGTACTCAGAAACAGTCTGAAAAGCTTGTAAGGGTGTTGCAAGGCAGGTTGTGCTGATGCGTCGAGTTATTTCAGCTTTAATTAGCGCTGAAGTTAGCAAGCCAAGATCGAAGCACGCGCAAATTCAAGCAGACAGCCAAAGACAGTGTCTCCATACGTCTTCTTTGCTTGGTTTCCTCAAACCGTGCAAACGGAACTTTTCATCATCATTTCACTGCGTGGTTACTCACGGACCCATAGATTTCTGCGCATTACCACATTTTAGAGCGTTCAAATGCTGGGATTCATGGCCACAGTTGCCAGACTAGTTATCATCGATGCTAATGAAATTGGAAACGACACAACATATCGAATACTTTTCTTAACAAGTATTTCGCAGTACAGCCTGCCCTGAAACTCAGCTATAAACTTTTCAGACCGTTTCTGATCATCTTGTATAAGTAGAAAGCTACGATGGTTCGGCTTTGTTCGGCTGCCACCGTCGGAAGTTCGAGTCTTCCCTCGGGCATGGGTGCTATGTTGTTCTTAGTGTAAGTTAGTCTAAGTTAGTTTCGGTAGTGTGTAAGACCAGGGACCGATGACCTTAGCAGTTTGGTCGCTTAGCAATTCACATAGATTTAAACATTTCGGCTTTGTTTAATTTACTGTTGCGGTACCAGTGAGTCTGTTGTGAGGTGCTTTTGGCGGTGACTTAGTATCACTGATTAGAGTTTCTCGATACTTATTAATTTTTCGGAGGTAAAATAGTCTCGCATGTGACGCTAAAAATCGCTTGCTACGATGAGGAGTGAATAGCACCTACGAACGATAAATATCGTTTATTGGTAGGAATGAGACTACATAATTTCGTCGGAACTCATAAAAGTTAATGGTGCAGATTTGTTAGATGGACTTAGGTATGATCAGCAGTAGTCAGCGAAACTGATGTGAGTTATACCACACACCTGCTTGTAAAATTCTACGCTCCCTGGTTTCGAATGAAAGCGCTGATTGATGTTGAATACACTCGATTTAAAACTGATGTTGATCCACGCGGTGTTGAAATCATTTAACCTCGTCCACAAATGTAGTTATCAGACAGTCGTTGCTAGGTGAACGCGCGGCTGCATTAGTTTCCCTGAAAGACGCGGAAGAATTATTTGTTCACGCACGCATCTTTTCCACTGTAGAGCAGCAAGGGTGTAATTTAGGTGCCAATCAGTCTGTCAATAACTATGACTGTAGTCTGTAGTCGTGACAGGTGTACAATGTTTTTTATGAACTTTTTACTGTTTCTTATACATCAGTCTCAGGTGCTATCACAATAATCTTCTTCTAAAGGCTAGGCTTGTCTCTGCTACCAGATTTGTCTCTCCTCTCCTGAGTGTTTCAAGTCAGGGTACTGCTTCACTTTAAGATCTTCCAGCAGAGAATCCAGATGATTCTTCAATGGTCTCCTTATTTCCGAAACCTTCCCATCGAGTACGATAGTAAAGATTTTGTTTTGAAATATCATATGACCAATTAACTTTGTTTTCCTCTCTTCTGTGATAATGAGTGATTATCTTGTTTCGTTTACTTAGACTCACTCATTACACTTTTTCTCTATTCAGCTTGTTTTCAACTGGAGAGACGGATTAATTCTTACAATAAAATAAAAACAACAGCCAGCCAATATTAATAATGCTATAGTGCCGTTATCTTTTTCGAACTGACAGGTTCATCATCAAACCACTGCTCACATTTAAAATTACCTTACGTTGAACGTGTGATGTTCGCTGATTGTGGCAAAGGCTCCTTGGTGTATGCAACAAAAAGTGATGTAGGAAAGAAGGTTTATTTTATCCTAAAGGGACCTAAAATGAAATGGGATAAGGTAAATAATCCCCCAGGATTAAAAATAAATTAATTACTGAGTTATTATGTTAGAAAGTCGTTCAGTTTATTAGAAACCGTAATTAAGACTATTTACATAATATAATCATTTTTCTTACGTTGTTTTGTGCACTTTGGCGAACAGTACTTAAGGACAATGTCATTTTATTGACAATTGATGTGACAGGTGCACCATTGTAGGAGTATATGATGACATGTTCAGACCAAGTGAAACACTCATGTCACATTAAACTGTATGCAAACAGTTGCATCAATACACAGTGCATTCCACTCTAGTGGCGACGCAGGCTTTATATTCTCACATGAAAATGATCACGAATTCGTCTCCTGGTCTTCATAGTAAAAATACAAATGGCATCCTGCAATAGATTGTCCCAAGATTCTTCGGAGTTTTGTTGCATGTGGGCAGTGGTACTTTCAGAAACTGGAAAACGAGTAAATTCTCATTTCATCGTGTCCTCCACGTGTGCAAGTGGTTAGATTGAAAATGGCTCTGAGCACTATGGTACTTAACATCTGTGGTCATCAGTCCCCTAGAACTTAGAACTACTTAAACGTAACTAACCTAAGGACATCACACAACACCCAGTCATCACGAGGCAGAGAAAATCCCTAACCCCGCCGGGAATCGAACCCGGGAACCCGGCCAAGTTTTTAGAGATATGGTGATCTCGCTAGCCAGGACATTTCTTTTACAGCACGCAGAGCGCGTAGCGTCACTGCAGCTGTATGTTAATGTGCATTCTCCTGCTGAAATTGCCCAGTGCCTTTGTTTTGAACAGATGTTAGTGAGCGATGCGCCAAATTCTTATGCTGGCTTCCCTCTCGGTAGTGCCACGTGGCTGTCTGCAACCCGGCCTTCTTGCGATGGTACATTGTGATAACCACTGCAGCCAGCAGACAAGTACAGTGGCTACATTCTGGAACGTCCCCTTAGAAAAATTAGTGAATTACTGAGCTGGTAAACCACTTACGTTTTTTTGATTTCCAAACAGCTGAACAAAACTGAACGTACTCAGACATTTCTCTCTTTACTTATTCTGATCATCACTAAACTGAGACACAATATTTTTAGCGCAACGCAATCTGACTTTTAATAATCCCTACAAAGGAATGGCGCTGACTAACAATAACGTATACGTTTCATGAATCACTTACCTCACAAAAATCTTCATTACTCGAACTACTACAATACAGCGAACGCCAATACTGCCAGCTAAATAAAAGATTCTAACTACTGAAGTCACTAACTACTGATAGGCATAGTTAGCAAATGAAAGATTCTGATAAAGAACAGACAATGTATTTACCTCAATGGTGCTCAACAGTCATTATCTCAGTTCATGACATCCAGTCTTACAAATTTACTGTCTCTGATGGACACACGTTCAGGTCATCCGCTCTCAGAACTCCGACATCTCTCTCCCCACATCCACCACTGCTGGCAGCTCACCTCCAACTGCGCAACGCTACACGCTGTTAACAGCCAACTGCCCAACACTACAATAGCGACTATTTCAACAATGCCCACCAGCCACAGACTGCACACAGCACAGCCAGTGATTTTCATACAGAGCGCTAGGTGACGTTACCAACATAAAAACCTAAACAGCCTACTTACAATTCCTGCCAGATCTTTCTTCAGTATCGCAGAAGGCACATCCAGCCTTTCGTAGCCCAACGACACGACATCGTTCAAACTCACCGAGGTGTTGATGATGGCGTATTTGTTACGTTAAAGGCAGTCTTGACTAAAATCAATTCACCATGCCCAGTTTCTAAGGTAACTAGTGTTCACGACCGTTACAGCGAGTGTTTAAAGCAAACCAGTTTTGACCTCCCCAAAAGCTGAATGGTCAGCGTGATGGACTGCCGTCCTAAGGGGCCCAGGTTCGATTCCTGGCTGGTCGGGGATTTTCTCCGCTCACGGACTGGGTGCTGTGTTGTCTTCATCAACATTTCATCCCCACCCGGCGCGCAGTTCGCCCAATGTGGCGTCGTATGTAATAAGACCTGCACCAAGGCAGCCGGACCTGCCCCGTATCGACCGGCCTGGGTCTAGGCGCCACAGTCTGGAACCGCACGACTGCTACGGTCGCAGGTTCGAATCCTGCCTCGGGCATGGATGTGTGTGATGTCCTTAGGTTAGTTAGGTTTAAGTAGTTCTAAGTTCTAGGGGACTGATCACCACAGAAGTTCAGTCCCATAGTGCTCAGATCCATTTCAACGATTTTTTTGCACCGTAAGGGACCTCCCGGCCAATGACGCCAAACTCCCATTTCCATTTCCGGCACGGGTTTTATGTGACTAGCGCTAAATTTGAGATATTTGAATAGACATCTTTCAGATGAACAAACAGGCCTACCGACTTCCGAATATGTCACAAAGCTGCTTCTCGGTGCTTCCATTTTTTTTTTCGTCAGTGTGTCATATACATGTGTACCAGAACCCAGTTCTTGAGGGTATTCCAGTTTCTTCGGCAATACAAATTGAAACAATCGTCTGAAAATGAGTCCCCGAGCTAGGAACGGTAATGGGTCTCTTTGGTTCCCAACAAATAGCGTTATCACCAGTGGCCTGTATTTTCACACATCCACTGTGTTAAAATTGTATGAAAGTGGGGTAACTATTACGCTCTGCAGCAGATTGAGATTTGCCAGCCGGATGAGTTGGCCGCGGCGCTGCGCTGGTCTAGACAGACTCACTGTGTGGAGAACGCTTATCCTCGCAGAAGCGCCTCGCGCTGAGAGGCCTGCCGGGCTCGGCTGCGGGGCCTGAATGTTTGAAGAGCCGCGCCGAGACTGATGGCCGGGATGAACGAGGCGGCAGCTGGCAGCGCGCGTAATTAATTCACGCCGCACATTCCGCTACCTGCTGCCGCCGCCGTCGGTGCTGCTCCGTTATTAAAGGGCCAGCCCTGGTCCGCTCCTCCCTGCCTCCCGTAATTAGGTGTTGCCGGCCCTTCCGGTGTTTAGTCTCGGCCGCTGAGCCGCAATAACCTCACTTACCGACAGTCGTATGAACAATTCCGTAATTAGCGCTGAAGGGTTCTGTCGCGAATTCCACAGCACGGAAGCTTTTGCACTGACTAAGTGAAAAACCGAGCCGCCACGATAATTTCGTGAAATCTACGCCGCTTCCCAAGGCTAATTTTGAAAGCGCTTTAATACTTCTCCACTGCACAGAGAACTTTCGAAATGGCTTCACAAGGCGCGCAACCTTCGTTAAATGCATAGCAGAAATCGGCGAATATAAGGCAGTGATGAGAATACTGAAAGTGGGCACGCAACCACTCAGCTACAAATGAATCGCAACTGTTCTTAAGCACATAACGACCAACTAATTTCGTCAAAGTGCAGCAGTGCACACACACACACACACACACACACACACATACACACACACACATATGAAGGGTGTCTCAAAAGGGCTATTTTTTCAACCTCTGTTAGTTTTCGAAATGCTGGCCGCTGTGGCAGAGCGATTCTAGACGTCTCAGTCCGGAACCATGCGGATCCTACGACCACAGGTTCGAAACCTGCCTCGGGCATGGATGTGTGTGATGACCTTAGGCTAGTTAGGGACTGATCACCTCAGATGTTAAGTCCCATAATGCTTAGGCCCACTTGAACCAAGTTCTCTAAACAAAAGCTACAGTCAAAGCTAAAAATGTATTATTTGCAACATTTAGCTTCGAGCTACTTCTCTACATAGTTATTTTGACAAAATAAATAAATAAATAAAAAATTCTGTGTGAAATCTTATGGAACTTAACTGTTAAAGTAATGAGTCCCTAAGCTTACACATTACTTAACCTAAATTACCCTAAGGACAAACACACACACCCATGCCCGAGGGAGAACTCCAACCTCCCCTGGGACCAGCTGCACAGTCCATGACTGCAGCGCCTTAGACCGCTTTTTTTACTAATCTTTATGGATCAAACTAACAGTATATATATATATACTATGCAAGAATTCTTCAAGGTACCATTAAATATATAGAAATTACTGTTAGTTAATCAAAAATACTAGAAAAACATTAAATACAACAAAAAATATTCTGTCTTCTTCCCTTTTTTTGTCTATTCATGTGACCGTGGATAAGGATGTTGCAACATCTGACAGGTAGGCATGGCACATCCCAACTTTGAGGGGGTCAAGGAAGACGCTGCGGAGATAACAGGCAAAAGTTTGTCTGTAAGATGGTTTTCGGGTTAGGGTGCTATGTGTGGTCACAACTTTGTACCAGAAGTCAAGGACTGTATGCGGACTACTCTGAAAGGGGTATTCTAAAGCCTGTCCCCGAAACCAGATTAGAGCATGGTGCTTAGCAAGAGGGTAGTAAAATGTCTGGGGCAACAAGAAGAAATCCGGGGTTACCGTCGGGGCACGGAGGTAATATCCCATGTTGAATAACGAGCCATACGTTTCGTTTTAGGGGGCACGTAAGACGGTGCTCGTCGGCCGCTAGCCTAATCCCGCGCGGCAGACATTTGACATTACCTTCGTTATAAAAGGCAGCAGCCTGTGATTTCAGGCAATTCCCTAACCTAGTCTGCAGCTTGTTGTGTGTGCCAAAATACTGTCCTCTTATTCATCTGTTCATGTGAGTGAAGAGAAGAAAATCAGAAAGAACCCAGTCTGGGTAGTGAGGTGGGTGGCCAAACAGTCCCATCCACCCTAAACGAGGAGCATCTTTGTTCCACCTGCAGCATGCGGCCGAGAACAGTGACGAAGAAGGAAACGCATGATAGTAACGTTGTGTGTGCTGCGTGAAATCAGGCGAAAGCTCTCAGCAGAATTTCGCACCTGGCGGGACACTTAAGGTTTTTGGCATCTTTCCATTTGCACTATTTGTTCCGAACCAGAAAGTGCAACATGACGTGACAGTCTGCATTGCTAGAAGCACTGCACCAACGCATCTCCGCAAAGCTTCACCACATGTGGTTTTAATTTAATAATTTAAAGTCGCCAAAAATTGCAGCTACAAAAAAATCTTGTACTTCACATATTTAATTTCATGTAACTCGACTTTAAATTACAGTAAAAGTTTTTCTTATGCGCCACCTAAAAATGTTCCTTTTTATGTAAGGGGAAATGAATAAATCTTTTGCGTTTCCAGGTGAAAAGGACAACACAAATGAAACTAAATTTTAACTTTGTTGTTGGAAGGTGGTAGGCGCACCGTAAATGAGTCAAAGAACGGAGTGACCATGGGAGAAGCCACTGTGCGTAGCTTGGTTTATTGAAACGAAATTAGCTGTTAGTAGCCTGATCTGTCTGACGCCCCTGGCTCAGGTGTCGTATTGACTATCCCTCTTGCGGCCCCATTGCCAATATCAATGAGGAAGAGTTGGTATCTGTGTATTATGTCCTTAGGTCTTTGCTTACCGACACACACACACACACACACACACACACACACACACACACACACACACACACACGTATATATATGGCCCGAGAGGGAGGCACGAAGTTTGGGGGTTGGCGGTGGCGTCGCGACAAGAGGTGATCACGAGGTCCGAGAGGCCGACGCCACGAGCTGCCCAAGGAGGCCGTGCGCAGAGCGAAGACACCGGTTGTACTTCACCGAGCTCAGCATCGACTACAAGCAGCAGGCCGACGTCCCGTCGGTTGGTTGGCAACATTCGTGTCGGACGACCGCTCCTAACCTGGCTGCCCTCTTCTGCCTGGCTTTCATACGGCACCACGCAGTAACGGCTGCGACGTACTATGGATCCATGTAAGTTTCTCTTGCCATCGATGAAATGAAATACGAATTTCATACAAAAACAGATAGAGTGGATCTGGGGCACCTTGTCGGTGGGCCAAGGAAAAGTGACGAAGTCACGGAGAGACTACAGCAAAGAAGCCTGGTCGTAAGGCATAAAGAGTGACAAATCCCTCGTACGGCGTTGCTGGGTCTGAAAGCATCTTCAACTGTTCCCGTAGAGATTTCTATCGTTGGGAAATCAAACCAGGTGAAAACATCATGATGCTGATTTGAAGCTAAAAATACCGGCAGGTATTTCAACAGTTGGAGATGACATGTCAGAACGGATTTGTACCGAGTTGGAATAACGAACAGACCTTCTACTTACCACAAGGTGAGCACTTGATTAAAGAACCAAAATAAAACGTTTTGATTAGTGCATCAGGCAAACATTTTATTCCTTTAAATGAATCAAAATTCTGCGTCTATGACAAAAGAGTTGTAATATAAACAAATAATTACAATTTCTGACCAGTTGAATGATTTATTCAAGAGAAAGAGCTTCACAAACCAAACTTAGCAAGTCCATAACACGTAGGTCCACCTCTGGCCCCTACGTAAGCAGTTATTCGACTTGGTACTGATTGATAGAGCTGCAGGATGTACAGTTGGCGTGATAGAGCGTCAAAATCTCGAGATGGTTGGAAGGCCCTGTCCGGAATGCTTCAAACATTATCAATTGGGGAGAGATCCTGGGAGCTCGCTGGTCAAGGTAGAGTTTGGCACGCACAATGAGAAGGAATAGAAACTTCGCTGTATGCTGGCGGGAATTATCTTGATGAAGGTCAAGTCCAGTGGAGCTTGCCATGAAGGTCAACAAAACACGTGATATATCGTCGATGTACCACTGCGTTGTAGGGATGCTGCGGACGTCAACCAGAGGATCCTGCTACGAAAAGGAATGGCCCAATATCATGGTTATTGGACTGTATGGCGAAGCGGGATTCGTCACTGAAGACGATTCTCCTACAGTCTATGAGATTCCCGATGACCAGCGAAGATGTGTCTGGGGATGCCCTGGACAGCAGTGGGATAACAATCTGATTTTCGCCTTCCATACGGCTCGACAACCTCTTTGGAAAGGAAAATCCGTGGCAGCACACCGGCACGTTGACGATATTCCACGCCTCGTTTTAATGCCCGTCATGACAACCTACCCTGGGATGCCCTTTCAGTAAGGTAGTGCCCGGCCACACACGGCGATAGTTTCAGCTACTTGTCTCCGTGCTCTCCAAACACTACCTTTGCCAGCAAGATCACCGGATCTTTCCTCAAGTAAGAACATTTGGAGCATTATGGGCAGGGTCCTCCAACGAGCTCGGCATTTAGTAGACCTCAAGCGAGACTTGGATAGAATGTGGCACGTTATCCTCGCGGAGGACATCCAGAAAATCTATGAACCAATGCTGAGCCGAATAAAGGCTTACATAAGAGCCAGAGGTGTAACAACGCATTATTGACTTGCTCAATGTGAAACTCTTTCTCTTGAATGAATCAATTTTCCTTAGGTTGTAGTTATTTATTTGTTTATACATGTATATCATATCTAGCAATATACGTCCCATTTGGATAATTCCTTCGAGGTACGTCGTTTTTTGGTCTTACCTGTTAAAGCGTATTTTAGGAGGTGGTAGTATAGTATAATTCGAATTAAATTTGGTATTTTTTCCCATTTTTGTTTCTTATATATAGCTGTTTACAAAGTTTTTATCTTGCGTACTTCAAAGGCTATGTGTTTCTTTATCCGACAAAAACTTACGCCCCTTTCTATATATATATATATTAGCACGTTTCTCTGTAATTGTGTGGTCTTGTATGACAGTCAGTTGATCGATCCCTATTCAATTGCAGCATCGATTTACAACATACGGTATGTAGACATTTCTGGAAACGGATTTCAAGAATTATTAGAAGTAGTTCTTTTGCCTACAAGGATGAAGATGTTCTTCCAGTTCATTCTGGTCGTCAGGGGACACATCATCTGAACCTAACATTCCTGGGAAGAATATGTGACGGATCGGCAGAAATTGCCAAATTTCTTGGCTGCCATTATATCCCCAACTTATCTTTACATTATTGGTGGCTTTGCTTTATGAAGACTACAAAGAAAAAATAAGATCAAGTGACGAACTGATCTTTACATCTTTCAGTTTAGGAATAGTTCTGTCCTCATAAAAGTACGCCAATAAGACCTCAGAAGAGGCACACGTAGTGTTTTCGTGGTGTCGGCATGAGAATTTGAATATTTATTGACGTCGGAGGTGGAATTCATGAAAATCAGTTTTGAACCTAATCATTTTTTTTTTCTTGGCACTTTATGTGAGCATTTAGAGATACTAGAGGAGGATCCATCTACCGAAAATTGCCGAGTGACAGAACTTCAATAGTAGTGAGGAGGAGATCGTAGCAATTCAAGCAATTTTTACCGCGAGAGTGTGGTACCAAGCATCACGTCTCTGAGGCACCCGGACCATCTCTTTGTGGCCTGCCAAGGGTGTGCAACACGGAGACTCTGCTTGTTGGGGCAGTGAGTCCCATAAACAGAATAAGGAAATGTAGTGTCTGCCTCTTGAAGTAGATTATATGGTCAGCTTTCATGTGTTCTCGTTATTCGCATATTTTCTCATCACAGACTTAGTAGCTGTGCTCTCCCATTTGACAGCATACCGTAACATCGTCCGTTTTGCGGAAGGTATTTTGATCATATGAATGTAGTCACGATGACAACGCTATTAGCTTGAACAGTACCTAGAGACCTGGATGTATTTCGACATCCATGAATGTATTAAAGGATATCCATGATAATACTGACTTTGAGGATTTAAAGCCAGAGCTGATGCGAATATCGGTGGATGTATCTGCCGATATCAGCAGGTATAAGTACTTTGTGATTAAAAGCTAGAGAAAGACAGAATTACGATAATCGTCTATTTTGCTATTTATTATCTTTTACTTTTATTCTTACCCATTCGGGATGGAATGCCACTATGTTGGCTACAGTCCACGGTGTCTTCGACACGACAGGTGCGTTTTTGACATCTGGAAGAGATAAAGGTGACGATACCGCAGTCTTCCTATTTTCTACACAATTACACGTATATACTGTTCCCGTCATACCAGTAGTTACCTTTTGTTCGAGCGATTTCTGTTTTAAAACAAAACTTTCAGTCTGAACCACAATAAATATTTATTTATTAACTGTGGTAACATGTTTCAATCAAAAGTGACGATTTTCAGACAAGTATCTCGGAAAGTAGCAAAAGGCTCAGATATGATACAGCTGTTCACCTTACGAACTAACATACAAGTGACATAGCTACAAAAAATAGATTTATGCATATATTCATGACGATAAATGCAGCTGGTTCATAGAGCTACTGTCCGTACCGATAGGCACCATTTAGCAACTTCTACTAGTGAATGGATGCTAGTGGTTGTGGAGAGACAGCTCCACTCAACATTCCACTTGTTATCAGTAGAGTAAATCAATGAGAGATAAAGTTCACAAATGGCATGCATACAATTACGAAAAAATTGGAATAGTTCAGGTGTGTCCTACAAACTAAGAAATTTATTGAAATGGAGAAAAGTAAACAACACCTAATAAGGATATACATACCTTAAAAGTATAAGAAATAAAACAACAAATGGTGGTGATATGGTAATTAAAGTAGACAAAAGTAATACACTAGAAAGGATGATTACATTAATAAAACCTTACGATTTGTAGTGCTACAACGATGAAAATTAATATTACGACGATGTCAAACCTTATTTTCATGATTTAAAGAAGTATTCATGATATTAAAAATGTAATTACAATTTTATTATTTTAATTTTTGTGCTCAGTGTATCAAAGACTTTCCAGTGCACGGAATAATTAGCACTGTTTGTACTACGAAACTTTATATGATTGTTAAGGGTTAAGCATGTAATAATTCGATGTAAGACATTTTGTTAAGTCTGAATTTTGTTCTCGTACTGGTCGGTAGAGAAGGAAAAGTTCCTTAATTGATGTGAAGGTAGAAAGGCTGTAAAAAGGAGAGAGGGACAGAGTAAATACAAGTTATTCAAAACAAATATCTCCCAAGTGTAACGTCTTGTCATTTCCTATAACTAAAAAGTGCAAGGTCTAATATGAGCCTGTCCTGAATAACAGCGAAGAACATGTATGTTATCATATATTTTCTTCGTTTGATCACGGTTGTGATTCATATGTTTCTTTTTGTTACGCGACGTGTTATGAACATTTTCGTTATACGCGCAAAAGTGCACACAGCTGTAATCGAACCTGCGTCTTTTTGAAACGATAACTTTTAATCAGTACAATTACGCGAATACTGTCTAAATCCCAACCGTGATCGCAAAAGTGTTTCCTGAACCAAATAATTCTTATAAAATGTGTATTCTCCAACGCGAGCAGCATTGCACTATCGCTGACTCGCAACAATCGAAAGAGCAAAAAACGGTTCTTAAATAAAATTGCCACCTTTTAATAATTACTATTATCCCATTAAATAAATAAATAGCAATTTAGTGGCTATCCAATCAATAAACCGAGGGGGTAATTCAGTGGCAACCTATTGACAGAAGTAGCTTATATTTGTGTTTTTACTATTTGTTGCATGCTGTAATGAGCAGAAATCTACGACGACCCTACGCACGATATTTTTATTGTACCATTACATCCCAGCATCAGCAGAACGAAGCACTGCGTAAGGTACGCACAGCATAAATAAGAGTGTTATCCTCTTAGGAAACTATAAGAGTCAATTATATTTGAATAGCTGCGAGAAGGATCAGTAAAATAAAGCATCAAGTGTTTTCAGTAGAGGTTAATTGTACGAGATTGGAACTGAATTTTAATCAAACGAATGTGAACATTTATAGTACTGATTCCAATCTGGTGCAGTGTAGTAATTATTTTATGTTTGGTGTGACGGAATAATTGATGTGTTGCGTGTGACGTATTGTCGATTAGACTTGCACCCAAACATTTACAAACATAGTGAAAACAGTGCGGCGTGTAAGAAAAGCTACACAGCAGGAAGTAACGGTATAACATTCAGAGGAGGAAGGAATAACTAGTGATGTAGAAATTGATAATATTTTTTTTTTTCAGATCAGACAAAGGATATAGAACAGGACACCAATATTAAAGTCAGTGATTCATGTGCTGTAGAACACTCAGGCAGAATACAGACGGTAGCTCAAGTGCACACTGAAGCAGAACCACGAGAAACACCAGCTACAGTCGATTTACCGTCGGAAGAGCCAACACAAACAGTAATGGATCAATTTTATCTCTTAATGATGAAAATGTAACAGATACAGCGTGAACAAGAAACTACTAAACAGCTTGCAACTGAGATTATAATAATTTAGATAAACGTATTAGCAGAGTAGATGAACGGATTAGGACCTTGGATGAACGCATCAGTCAATTAGACGAGCGTACGCAGTTAAGCTTTTCGCAGTTCTCAAAAGAGATATATCAAAAGCTTGAAAACCGGTTGAAAGAACGCGATCGCCAGCTGCGACAGCAAATAGAAGCCCAGTTGTCTGGTATACAGAACAAAATTTCAAGTATGCAACAAACATACCATGACTTACCACAGAATGTAAAGCAGGTAACCCAGGATGTGGACAAATTACAACAAACACACACTTCTTTCGAAGCAGAAATACACAACATAAGTACACGTATAGAAAACCTTATGGTTGATAATCAAAACGTAATAGAACAAAAATGCAAAGAACAAGAAGAACGCGTTGTGACCACATTCAACACATGGCTAAATGACAAAGACACACAAATTAGAACTGTTATACAGAAGGAACTACCTATGATGTTACAACGAGGAGGAACACAACTGATACATGAAAACAACACAAAGATTCATGAACTCCAGACTGAATTACAAAATGCGCAGAAAGTGATTAATGAAACACGTATGCAAACATCTCATAGCAGTTCACCGGAGTGTGTTAGTATCACAGAAACACACCCTGATCATTATGAAACGCATTTAACTGGAAGTAGGGGGCAGACGGGCAATAATTTCAATCCAACACGTGGAGTAACATCCGTTTATCAGGACCATACACAATCACTGGTGACTCAGGATGCTTTAGTGAAGAATTCACATTTTCAGAAGTTTACCAATGATAAGAACGGACCCCATCCAATTGTGTTTATCAAAGGGACCCGCGGAATAATACCAAAAAGTTGGAACGAAAGGGAGAAAATTGTCTTTACCATTACCCATATTCAAGGTGAGCCAGCGTTGTTCGCGACACAGAAAGCTGAACAATGCAGCTCCTTCGATGGATTTGAACAAGCTTTTCTAAACAAGTATTGGTCGCGTGGGGTACAAGAACGATTAAGGAAAGAAGTTTATAGTCCTGAGCCATTTAATAGAAAAGTCGGTACTTTGCGGAAATATTTCGAAAAGTATCTGGACAAAGTGAAATATTTATCCACACCACTTTCTGAGTGTGATGTTTTAAAGATATTAAAGGAGAAGTTACCGCGTGATCTAAAGGAGAAATTGTTTCACATTCCTGAAGACAACGTGGAACATTCTCTATCTGTACTGAACTCTTTAGATTTGGTTATCGAAGAGGACAGACACCATATGGGAATAATTCGTCGAATAATGTTAATGGTAGTGGCAACGGACGAAACCACAAGAACGATAGTAATAGAAACACCTACTATGGGAATCAAAATCATTGGAATAGTCCGAATTATTCAGGATGGCAGAACCACAATATGAACACAAATGGACAGTACGGTAATGCTCCGAATCACAATTATCTTTCACTGAACAACAGCGGACAAAACAATAACAGAAACTTTTCAAAGAAACGGAAACGAGATTTTAGAGCTAACGCCAATTACAATAACGGTAATTTTTCAAATAGTCAGTAAAACATGCAACCACCACATAACTGATCAACACAGAATTATGCACAACAGCAATGGCAGCAGTCTAGGCCACCGCATTATCACAACAACAATCATGTACATCCCCCGTACAATACAAATATGTCAAATAATATGCAGCAGCATATGAATGCGCAGCCATGGCAACCACCAAATCAAAATATCAAGATCATTGAGGTAAGTGAACCGCAACCATCAACCAGTACCAGTCAGTCAAAGTAGATGCGACGACATTCTGCTCCCGTGTGTCAGTCGCAGGGGGTCTAGGGGGCACTTGCATGAATGATGTTAGTAATAACGAGCAACCAAAGGTGCAGACAACCAGATGTAGTTCTAATGAGAATGTGTGTCGCATAGAATCAGCAGCGATCGGGTCGAACAACGCGAAAAATGCAGTGTGTAGGAATAATTCTGTTGATGTTGCTCAGCAACGTAGTTGAACTATGCAGATGTTATGATATAATGACGGAATCGATATACGAGAGGAATGATGTGAAGATTTTCGGAAGAAGTGTAATTTGTTTGAACGGGAAGTTGTAGAAGCAGCTATAGTTTGTGGTATTTATGATATTCAAACTACGGTGGTTTTAGATACTGGAGCATCTGTTTCTGTGCTGAATGAATCGTTCTTTCTTCACTTAAAGAAAATTAGAAAGATTCCTTTTTTTCCAGTCACTAATTGTCGAGTTACAGGAGCCATTAGTCAGAAAGCCCAACTAGTTCGGGAACAGACACAGATTTGTAGTAATTTTGGAATGGGAGCCAAAGAGTGGACCTTTCTTATTGTAAAGAATTTAGCCGTGAACTGTCTCCTCGGATTAGATATTTTGCGAGAGACGGAAACTATAATCGATCTCGCAAAGGGTGAATGCAGCATGTGTTTCGCTGACACGAGAATCAGGTTAGACTTGGTAAAGACCAAAGAACAGCATGGCAAATATTGTCAAATTTTAAAGATAGAACCGATTCGCGCACATTTATGGCGGTTTCAAGAGGAGAATATCCACCTCTCGGAAATAGTAGAAAAAGAACAACAATCCTCTGGTCTTGACAGTCTGCAACAAAAGCAATTATTAGAGACAGTTACTAATTATCGTGAAGTATTTTTGAAAAAACCTGGACTAATTAAAGGTTACGTGTACGACATGCAAGTGTTTCCCCATGAAATTTACTGTCATCAAACGTACTCAATACCCAGCTCGAAATGGGAAGCAGTAACAAGACTCTCAGAATACTAATTAGGATATAGTGACTGTAGAAAATAAACGTTTCATTTTGTTGATTGTTAACTATTTTGAACTCACTAGGGTGAGCAGGTTATGTTCTTTTCTTTTCTTTCAGATTGTGTACAGGATACACTTACAACATGTACAGTTTACGCGAGTTACGTATAGGTTTAACAAATTTTCCACCGTAAGTTAGTGCTCGGACTTGCATGAGCTATAAACCAGGTCGAACAAGATGTTGTCCATGACTGAACAGATCATTACACAGACAAACATATACAGACTTGTGTTTATCACTGCACATTCTTTGTAAGTCCAGGAGCACCTTTTCGATAAAATATATGACTTAGGATTTGCTTTTATATTGTAAATGACTACAATTATGTACTTCATTGATATGTACAATCATTCAGTTATTTATCATTATGTAACTAGACTGTGTAAAGACATTCTTATGGGTAACACAAGGACTCTACCTTGTCAGACTTGATAACTGTGATCAAGTAACTACGTGGTGGAGTGAACATGTCACAGATGACCTATGAACAAAGACTTCCTGTGAACATTATCCTCTACGCGTACGAACTTTATTTCACTGGCGACAGAGTGGAATTTAACACAAAAGTGTACGCTCAATGAGTGCGTTGTGTTACCATGATTTCGTTTTTAAAGTTTGTGCTACGAGTGTTTAGTAATGCCAAATATTCAGAGTGTTATTGGGACCACATGCGTGGACGTAACATTCCAGGCAAACTAAAACTCAAGAGCAAGTGTTTTTATCGATCAGTCAGCAACAGTGGTGAGTAGTAACAGTGTTGGGAACTGCTACTGGCTATATCATTAAACCAGTTGCAGAGCTGTATCAATGTTGGAACGTAATTACATGAACCTTTAATTGCAGATAGTCAGTTACGTCGGAAGGACGAAAGGACTTGCATCATATTAAAGAAACTCACAAACAGTCGAACACCTCACAAAAAAACAACAACACATTCTTCTTGTTGAGTGAAAGAGTGCGTGAAATATGATGTAACTTAAAAGTTAATTTAAGGAACTGATACTGCTGTTTGAATTTCATGTGACTGTATGCTGGGATGCTGAGCACACGTGTCGGTGAGGGCAGCATACTGCAGCGACATCATCCGTCCTCCCTTGCCGCACCCTGCCACGTCATCGCAGTCCATCGCAGACTTACCTGATGGGGCGAGACATCGGTATTGCAGTAAATCAAGTCGCCAGCCGTCGTCACCAGCAGCGCTATCATAAATTTGTACCATTTTAAATGTCATACGAAGTGAATATTCAAATGTCGAAAATTAAAAAATAGGGATGGAAGATGTGCTCGCTCCGCCGTGGTTTTTTTCCGGGGTTCTTCCCATTGGCCTTTGCCCGAGTGGGGTAGAGTAACTCAATATTCCTGAGACTTAAAAGTAAACAAAGCACATGCTTCCAAATGAAAGAATACAGTGAACTTTAAACAGAACACACAAGGAAAATATGCCTGCTTGGATGTCCAGTCAAACAAACGTGGCTGTACATCCAAAGGGGCAATGTAGTACTACAACGATGAAAATTAATATTACGACGATGTCAGACCTTATTTTCATGATTTAAAGAAGTATTCGTGATATTAAAAAGTAATTATAATTTTGTTATTTTAATTTTTGTGCTCAGTGTATCAAAGACTTTCTAGTCCATGGAATAATTGGCATTGTTTGTACTACGAAACTATATATGATTGTTAAGGGTTAAGCATGTAATAATTCGATGTAAGACTTTTTGTTGAGTCTGAATTTTGTTCTCGTACTGGTCGGTAGAGAAGGAAAAGTTCCTTAATCGATGTGAAGGTAGAAAGGCTGTAAAAAGGAGAGAGGGACAGAGTAAATACAAGTTATTCAAAACAAATATCTCCCAAGTCTTGTCATTTCCTATAACTAAAAAGTGTAAGGTCTAATATGAGCCTGTCCTGAATAACAGCGAAGAACATGTATGTTATCATATATTTTCTTCGTTTGATCACGGTTGTGATTCGCATGTTTCTTTTTGTTACGCAACGTGTTATGAATATTTTCATTATATGAGCAAAAGTGCACACAGCTGTAATCGAACCTGTGTCTTTTGGAAACGATATCTTCTAATCAGTACAATTACGCGAATACCGTCTAAATGGCAACCGTGATCGCAAAAGTGTTTCCTGGACCAAATAATTCTTATAAAATGTGTATTCTCCAACGCGAGCAGCATTGCACTATCGCTGACTCGCAACAATCGAAAGAGCAAAAAACGGTTCTTAAATAAAATTACCACCTTTTAATAATTATTATTATCCCATTAAATAAATAAATAGCAATTCAGTGTCTATCCAATCAACAAACAGAGGGGCAATTCAGATTGTTCTATGGAAACTGTATTTGGGAGATAGCTAAAGATCCTACTATGAGGTAGCAAGTTAATACAAAAGAGAAGGAAGATTTGAAAGTAACGAACTCACAGTTATCCACATAAGTTCACCAAAATACCACAAATGAGGATTCCAATATGACTGATTGTGAATAGCAATAAGTGCCCATCTTGCAAACTAATTAAGACCCTGAATAATATTTTAAAGATTGTATACTCATAAGAACAAACATTCAGTATAAAAATTAGTTAGAACTAGCTCATGCTGTCTTTAATATTAGCATTCCTTATGATGCAATATACTCAACTTCAGGCATGAAAAACCTTTATACAGTGCTAAAATGAAGATGCAAGAGGGGATAGAATTAATAATTTGTTCAAACATAAAATGATGAAATTCGGAAAAATAGTAGATTTCATTGTTCAGTTTAACTATTTTTCTTTAACTTTAAGCAAATTGTCAAAACAATGGGCTGGCTATGGGTAATTCTGTTTCTGAGACAGTAGTTCATATATTCGCATATCGTACTAAATGTAATTTTTTCGTATAAAATCCGAAATTGAAACCAAAACCGTTTACTACATGCACTAATAATTAGAAACAAACTGAAAAGAATAGCTGATATCCTCTTAAGGGAGGAACAAAATTATTTTTGAAGAGGGCGATGATACTGTGAGAATATTACAGTATGTGGCAGGTAACTGAGATGACACGAGCACATAACTGGAGACTCATTTTGCATTGTAGATTATGAAAAAGCATTCAGGGGAGGTATATGCAGTAGAACATAATTAAAAGAAGAGGTTACCCTAAAAAGTTAATTCAAGTGATACAAAGTCTGCCTTTAAGTAACTAAATTTTAATTAATGCAGCTAAAGGGGGACAAGGTGAAAAAGGAATTAACAGGAGCGCAACAAAGGTGCAGTCTCTCACAACTTCATTTAATATATCCATTGACAATACTGTTACGCAACGGAAATAAGAAGTTAATAGGAATAAAATTAATTACTAGAAATGCACATTTCAGTACCGAACTCTTTGCTAATGACCAGATAATATTACAAAACCTGTTCCACATTCCTTAGAATAATCAAATCATACAACCTGAAAATATTAGAAATTAAAACCAAGATAACGTCTTTTAAAGGAAAACACCCAGTACATTCCAATATAATACTACATGGAAAATCAGTTGAACAGGTATCTCACTTTCGGTTATTTAGTTGTGATATAAGTTACGTGTATGACAATGACAGCTACAATAAGATAAACATGTTTCAAACGAGATGTTCAACTATACAGGGAACATTAGCCAATAAAACAAAGAAAGACTAAACTCAAAATTTTGCTAAGTAAATGCTAACACCTACGCTCACATATGGAAGTGAGATTTGATTAGTAACTAAGAAGGAGCAAAGTAGGGTGTGTTATAGACGACGATGAAAGAGAGATACAGGAAGACCAAGGGAAAGCTAGCTTTTGTGATGACACTGAAGGCTGTAAGTATCTTCGGTACAGTTTAATGAGTGGCCACTAGCCCGTTCATCTTAGAAATAATATCTTTTGGCTTCTGTCTAAGTAGATGTTCGTATGTAACTAAACTTTCTATCCGCGTCCCAACTCTGTGAACTGTGGTGCCCTTCATAGATAAGGTTGGTGCCTAGAGTTCACCTAATTCAGTTAAGTGTCATGAGGGAGTACATGGCCCATCACAGGACTATTGGCTATAAATATTATGTCTTCATGAGTCGATACGTGATAGTGGAGTCTACGTGTGTTGTTTCATTATTATAACAAATACGTTTATTGAAAGTAATAATTTTGAAAGCTACTCCGTAACAAGCCTTACAAGAATTTTGTGAAGTTTATGTAATTTAATGAATTTATAAGCTAGGTCATTTTCTTGTTTTACTGTCCGCCTTTTGTAAAGGTACAACCTGCCAGCTTGCTTCGCAGATAGAGGGAAGTTGTGGCTGAAACATTGAATATTACTTATTTAGGTACCTGTAACAGAATGAGCTAATACCTGTTCCCGGTTGCTTCTGCACTAGGCGCTCTAACAATGCCGCCATCGACGACGTCTTGCGCTCGCGGTGAGGATTGCCGTCGTCTGGTGTCCGCCCTTCTTCAAGGGACGTAGTGGGGTCGTGATCCGGGAATGAAGTCCTTTCGGAGTTGGAATTTTGGAGGTATAAAATTAGAAAATTGGTAAAGGAATTTTGAATCAGCTCAACCTACTCTTAACAGAAAAACTCCGGAGCTCCACTTCCGTATCACTTTATACTATTCTTAAGACACCAGATGTACATTCTCCGTAATATCTTTCTCTGTTTAAGGGTTATGTTTTACATTAAAGCACTTCTCTTGACTATGAATGCCCTTTTACCTGTGCTAGTCTGCTTTTTATGTGCCAGTCACATCATCCGTCATGAGTTAATTTGCTTCCAAGGTAGCAGATTTCCTTTACTTTTTCTACTTAGTCATAATCAGCTATCAAGGTGAGTGTCTTTCTTTGGTTTATCTCTCAATGCATGTTTTGTACTTATTAGCTTGTTAATTCTATTCAACATTACCTATAGATGTTCTTCACTTTCAGTAAGGATTGAAATGTCATCAGCGTACTTTATCATTGATAGGCTTCATACTGAATATCAGTTCCACTCTTGAACCTGCCTTTCATTTCCGTCATTGCTTGTTCTACGTGCAGACTGAATACTAGTCGTGAAAGACTGCTTCGCTTTCTTACACTCTTTTTAATCCGACCCCTTAGTTCTTGTTTTTCCAATCCTCTAGTTCCCTCCTAGCTCTTGTACATACTGTACGTTATTCGTCTTTCCCTATAGCTTACTCCCATCTTTCTCAGAATTTCGAACTTCTTGCACAATGTAACATTGTCGAACGCTTTTTCCAGGTCAACAAAACTATGAACTTGTACTATTTTTTTTCTGTTTTCTTTTGCTACGAAGCGCAACGTCAGGACGGCATCTGTTGCTTTTATCTTCTATAAAGCCAAACTAGTCGCCGTTTAGCATATTGTAAATTTTTTCAATCATCAGTATATTATTCTTGTTAGCAACTTGGAGACATGAGCCGTTAGCTAACATTGCGATAGTCTGCATACTTAGCAGCTCTTACTGGCTTCGGAATTGTGTGAATATTGTTTTCATAAAAGTCTGTTAGGACGTCATCAGTCTCATAGATTCTACACACCAACATAAATAGTCGTTTGTTTGTTCCTTTTCCCAATTATTTTATAAATTCCAGTGGAGTGTTTCCCCTGTGACGTACTCGATCTTAAGTCTTCCAAAGAGCTTCTAAATTCCCACTCTATTGGTTACTCTAACTCATCCACATCGACTCCAGTTTCTCCTATCACATTATCAGACAATTCCTCCCCCTTATATAGGCCTTCAGTGGACTATTTCCTATCCTCTCTCTACTCTAACAGAGGAAATTCCATTGGACTCTTAGTGTTGCAGATCTAGGTTAAATTTCACTAACTGTGGTTTTGACTTTTCTGTATGCTGCGTCAGTCCTTTCGACAATCATTTCTTTCCCGATTTCTTCACATGTTTCATGCAGATATTTCGCCTTGGCTTACCTGCACCTCCTTTTATTTCATTCCTAATTGATTTATATTGCTGTATTCTTGATGCCTCTAAGCATTTTCTTACGTCGATCAGTTGAATATATCTTCGGTTACTCAAGGCTCCCTAGCACTTAACTTCCTAGTACGTATGTCTCTCTGTCCAACATCTGTGATTGCTATTTTCGATGATGGACAGCCTACTGTGGTGTTCCTTGTCACAGTAGCCACACATTTAGCGAACTTCAAAAGTGTCTCATCCTACTTCAGCACAGCACTATCCCACTTCTTTACACACTGCTTATTTCGTATGATTTTGGGAACGATGACCGTAGCAGTCTGGTCCCTTTAACCCCCACAAACCATCTCGATTTTCTTAAACGTCAGTCTACTATTCATCATCACTAAAATCATCTGAGTATACAACTGATCCTGTGTATGACTTACAATCCATTTCCTGAGTCCGGAAAATCTGCCTGACGGCGACGTAATCCATCTGGAACATTTTTGAATTTCCCGGCTTTTTCCGGAGGTACATTCCGCCTTTGTGATTCTTGAATAGAGTATTCGTTGTTCGTAGCTGAAATTTATTGCAGAACTCAACTAGTCTTTCTCCTCTCTTATTACTACTATAAATGTCGTGCTACCTGTTACCGTTTCTTCTACTACTTCCGCTAGATCAGCATTCCAGTCCGTCATGATTGTCAGATTTTCATCTCACTTTATACACTGAATTCAAATGGTTCAAATGGCTCTGAGCACTATGGGACTTAACATCTATGGTCATCAGTCCCCTAGAACTTAGAGCTACTTAAACCTAACTAACCTAAGGACAGCACACACATCCATGCCCGAGGCAGCATCCGAACCTGTGAAAGTCATCACGAGGCAGAGAAAATCCCTGATCCGCCGGGAATCGAACCCGGGAACCCGGGCGCGGGAAGCGAGAATGCTACCACACGACCACGAGCTGCGGACTGCACTGAATTAGTCTTTAATGTTGTCTTATACTTTCTCTGTATTTTCTGCTTTCGAAATCAGCATGTAGATCTGAAATATTCTTGTTGGTTCTGGTTTGCTGAAGATTCTGACGATAGCAACCCTGTCGATGAACACTTTACAGTAACTCCCTTCTCTTTCCTACTTTCTTATTCATGAGGAATCATACTCCAATTACATTATTTTCTGCTGCTGTTGTCTTCATTCCATTTCTCTTCACTGTTCCCCATTATATCTAAGGTGACCCATAGAATATCTTGTAGAACATTACCCTTTCGTTGGTTATTCCATATATTCCCATTTTTTATGTCCATACAATGTATCAGAATGTGTGTATGTATGTATGTATGTATGTATGTATGTATTTGTGTGTGTATGTATCTATGCATGTGTATATGTACGTACGTAAGAATTTATGTATGTTTGTATGTACCACATCGCCTACTACACAACTTGACCAATTTCAGCCAAAACTGATACACATATCATTTACTATCTAGAAAGAACATGTCACCCAGAGACTTGCAAAAAATTTTGCACGTAATTTCAGACTTTTACGAAGCTTTTTCTCGCTGACAATCCCTACAAAATGATGAAAGGAAAAAAGTTTGTCGCCTACTACATTTTCGCTATTCATGCAGTAAAACTTCCACATGAAGCATTATTTATTTACTACTGACTCTCTTCACAACGCATTTCCCAAGGAGCAATCCCACATACCGCTGTATATACCTACAAGATTATATCAGGTACAGCACATAGTACAGGAGACACGACGTCATCAATATTAAGTTTTGTGAAAATGAAACTACTGGGCGAATTTCACTAAAACATGGAGATGAAATACACAACTGGCCATTAAAATTGCTACACGAAAAAGCGCGAACATCTTCGCATGCCAAAATTTTTGTTGCGGATGAAAGAGGTTTGAGGCAGCCAGTTCTCCACTTCTTTAGAGTAGTATTTGAGCCTGTTTCGTGCTCCGACAGTAGCATTTTTGGGCAGGTTCCCTTCTTTTCTCTATTGCAGTGGGGTGCACTGCTTGATTAAAATTCTGTAGGTCAGTGAAAATTTTGACAGTTTATTTATATACGTCGACACATTAACATAGTTTCAGACTGAAAATAGACGGCCGTGAGGAGGTGAGAAACACAAGAGAATTGATAATTCTGGGAGAGGGAGAGGCCAAACGAAAGTTAACGGCAGCTTGCGTTCCTACACACCTAGTCTGTATGATCACCCATATTTGTCCCTTCTTTTTTATTATTGAAACTGCTCTTTGGGACGCTCACCTTTTCCTTTGGAACAGCACTCAAACAAGCGTGGAATTGATTTGACTTACATCCGGCTCAGAAAGGGGGGGGGGGGGGGGCAGGCCGGGAATGATAGAAAACCGGCAGTTTACGGCAATCGTTACTTGAATTGATATTGCCTGATATTATTTGCGCGCAGCGGAAACTGTGGAGAGAGAATAAGGGAGATCCGAACAGAAGATCAGAACATGTCTTTACAGTTTCGTATTTATTGCACTATTGGCCATTAAAATTGCTACACCACGATGGTGACGTGCTACAGACGTGAAATTTAACCGACAGGAAGAAGGTGCTGTGATATGGAAATGGTTAGCTTTTCAGAGCATTCACACAAAGTTGGCACCTGTGGCGACACCTACAACGTTCTGACATGAGGAAAGTTTCCAACCGATTTCTCGTACACAAACTGTAGTTGACCTGCGTTGCCTGGTGAAATGTTGTTGTGATGCCTCGTGTAAGGAGGAGAAATGCGTACCATCACGTTTCCGACTGTAGCCTATCGTGATTTTGGTTTATCGTAACGCGTTGGTCGAGATACAATTACTGGTAGCGGAATATGGATTCGGTGGGTTCAGGAGGGTAATACGGAACGCCGTGCTGGATCCCAACGGCCTCGAATCACTAGCAGTCGAGATGACAGGCATCTTATCCTGATGGCTGTAACGGATCGTACAGTCATGTCTCGATCCCTGAGTCAACAGATGGGGACGTTTGCAAGACACCAACCATCTTCACGAACAGTTCGACGACGTTTGCGGGAGCATGGAATATCAGCTCGGAGACCATGGCTGCGGTTACCCTTGACGCTGCAACACAGACAGGAGCGCCTTCGATGGTGTTTACAGCATCAAGATGGTCGCATCCGTGTTTGGCGACATCGCGTTGAACGCACGTTGGAAGCGTGTATTCGTCATCACCATACAGGCGTATCACGCGGCGTGAGGGCATGAGGTGCCATTGGTTACACGTCTCGGTCACCTTTTGTTCGCATTGATGGCACCTTGAACAGTGGGCGTTACATTTCAGATGTGTTACGACCCGTGGCTCTACCCTTCATTCGATCCCTGGGAAACCCTACATTTCAGCTGGACAATGCACAACCGCATGTTGCAGGTCCTGTACAGGCCTTTCTGGATACAGAAAATGTTCGACTGCTGCCCTGGCCAGCACATTCCCCATATCTCTCACCAACTGAAAACGTCTGGTCAATGGTGGTCGAGCAACTGTCTCGTCACAATACGCCAGTCATTACTCTTGATGAACTGTGGTATCGTGTTGAAGCTGCATGGGCAGCTGTACCTGTGCACGTCATCCTAGCTCTGTTTGACTCAATGCCAGGCGTATCAAGGCCGTTATTACGGCCAGAGGTGGTTGTTCTGTGAACTGATTTCTCAGGATCTATGCACTCAATTTGCGTGAAAATGTAATCACATGTCAGTTCTGGTATAATATATTTTTCCAATGAATCCCCGTTTATCGTCTGAATTTCTTCTTGGTGTAGCAGTTTTAATCGCCAGTAGTGTATTTATCAGAGGGACTGGAGATAGCCATGCTGATATGTGACCCAGTGATCCTTCTATGTTCGTCTAGTCGTCTTGTGCTGATGGCATCCGACGTATTCTACTGATTTACAGGGGATGTTTGTCTGGACGTTAAAGATTATTCTATTCATCATTTAATTATTTATTAACTAAATTAACTGAATAACGTAACATAGTCATCGACATACAACACCATTAAGACAAATATTAACATCACTGCGATTCAGACAAAACTTTCACTACGATTTAGACAAAACTTTAATTGACCACAATCCCTATGAGCGCACACTGTGTGAATACGTGAGGGAGTGGTTGGGATTGCGTTTCGTCAACTACGCACAACCCGTAATTCCTTAGTCTAGTGTGCATGCATTCAACTACACGAAATGAGAAATCAAATACAGTAAGACAGGAATGTAATAAGATAGACAGTTCTGGGGAGAGATTCACTACTCGCATTCAGGTCTTTAATTGACACAAGGTGACCTTGCGTGCACAAGAAGCGTTTCATTTTCTAATCTTCTTCCGTCTGTGCGCGCCTAGTTACTGTGCTAGCCTATTGTGCCGATGACCACGTGGTCCTGGTCAAACATGTCACCCGGTATCCTGTGAAAAGGTCCGTGAAGCGGCAAGGATTACTGAATCGATTCCGTTCAGCATCTCATTTTATCGGCGGTGGGCAACGGTCGCTTAAAGAGCTGCACTGTGCACTGTGCACGGTCCGCAGCAACCGACCAACCACCTCAGAATACCGAGAACATCTAAAATAGTCGTCAGTGGACATAATGCCAACTACGCAATCAACCTGACAAACACTGCACGTAGACCTGAACGATACTCAACCTTAACTATGCATACATGCAGACACATCGCCGCGCGGGATGAGCCGAGCGGTCTTAGGCGTTGCAGTCATGGACTGTGCGTATGATCCCGACGGAGGTTCGAGTTCTCCCTCGGGCATGGGTGTTTTTTTTTTTTTTTTCGGCTGTCTATGTGTTCGCTCACACACACACACACAGCCGACTCATGAACGATCGGCGAGCCAAAACGCGTCGTCCGGCAGGACGACCGACCGACGATCCAGCAAGTATTTCTGCCCGGATCAAGTGATGCGTGGCGCATTGGTCGGGCGAACCATGTCATTGGCAGACCTCACAGCTCCACTAGTGCCGCATTGCAGCTCCCCAACTGGCATGTCCGGACTGCGCTCCAGACGCATTCCAACTGACTGGTAGCCCCGAACTCACGACACGAGCTCTCGACCAGAACCCGTGACGAACTGGCTTACGACAGACAACGACCGAGAAGTAATAGCAGTCGAACAAAGATACTACGAGAGGGGATATACCGATATGCGCTGCTAGCGCCGGTCACGGTACAGTGACAGTTGTAATTTAAATTAACGTAGTGAGGTGGAAGTACGTTAAAAACAGGGTGTAAAATACATGATGGTGGGAACACGAGCCACGCACGGCTCACAGACTATGTTGTACTGAAACGTGACGATGATCCGTTTGTACAATCCTAATGTATGGAATGGCAGTTACAACGTCCGACTTCAGCAGACTAGAATTCAGTTCAGGCTGCATGCCTACTACCATCGTAACTTAAAGTATGCGGACAGAAGCCTTGCGGATGTGGAAAGCATTTTTCGTATCCTCGCAGACCTCTAACCAGTGCCAACCTATCCACAGAGACCCTTGAACAATAGCCGTCAAACCCTGAACCGCGAGCCGTACTCAGGCCAGATCAAGTATTAGTGCTGGCCACGGTTCTCTTCGGTATTTTATAATAAAACGCATCAGGTAACTATTAGCCGAATTTAAATATGTCAACTAACGTTAGCAGCTGTAGTTTTGCTATCAGTAGCAAGGAAAAATACTCGCAAATTTTAAGATGTGAATAATTTTGATGAATGTTGATGGATTCGTCCATGAACTAAGTATACTCGGCAGTTTACCTTATGAATAGAAGGTTAGAACAGGAGTAGTCAACTTTTTTACCTGTTGCCCACTTTCTTATCTCTGTTAGTAGCAAAATTTTCTAACGGCCACCTGTCTCACGGTAATGGTGATTTATAAACTAGGGAAGAAACTTTATAAAAGAACTAGTTAAATCATGTAATAAGAATTACTCAGAATAAACCATATGTCAAAACTTTATGCAGAACTAATGAAAACGTTTTTTAGGATCTTCATTGTCAGCTGGAACACCCATTAGTTCGACTACTGGGTCAGAGAATATAAGAAAGGGAATGTTTTATTTTATCTCTTCCAGTACTGAGAACTCATGGGCATACGCGACTCGTACCGATCAGTTGCTATGGTACAAACTTTGACACGGAACTAACAAAAATTCGTGAATGTGCATTTCAGAGATGGTCACCTACAAATGCCAAGCAAGATTACATTTATTGCTGTTGTAGTAAAATGCAATGATTAGAAGAAAAATAGCATCAAAACATAATAAACATCGAGTTTCATATGGCATAATGTTATTTCAATGTAGCTTTAGTCACTGTTATGATCCGTTCATACAGACAACGTAACAAAACTTCGTCAGGAAAGTACAGTGTCATAAGTTTGGGGGTCGCTGAGGGTGGTAGCAATCTGAAACAGAGAACAGTCCACTCGAAGTGTTCCGAAGTTCCGAATGGTGCAGACTTTTGACGATCAGTACTTGGGTGGAAGGGGACGGGGGGATGGAGGGAGGGCTGCCAATTACCGTGCCTTTACAATCCACAGTCTATTGAGGGCTCATAACATACCAATGTATGTAGGTTAGACGTCACTCCACTCATAAGGAAAAGAGTATCACGACTAGTGCCTTTGATAGTTGAGTTCCATTTAGCGCTATGTTGATGACACTTTCGTTGACTCATCACATAGGTGTAAAAAACTGCTTTGGCTGAGTTCTTGCAACACCTCAGAAGCATCCGTTACTACAAGTACACGACGAAAGATGAATCATGTAATTTCGTCTTTACCATTTTTGAACCAGTTGTTCATCAACACCTTTCTGAGCACAGAAATGACCGGGCATCTGCACTTTCACCTCTTCTACCAAAGTCAAATGAACCCGCTTCATCTTTCCTTCTCTCGTCACTACCTTGAGTCTCCCATCTCCACGGCCCTGCTCTCCACTGAATTCGCTCTGGACGTTGGTCATTTATTCGTGTATGAACTCCACACCTTGGTCTTCGTGGTCAGTTATTGGCATTTACAGCATATTTCGTTTCCAGTATTTTGCATGTAAGGAATATCAATCAGTAGATGGTACTTTTAACTTGATAAATGTTACGCTTCTAACATGGTTAAGTACATAAACTGTTGCAGATATCAGAAGCTTTTTCGTCAGTTAGTTCCGATGTATGATGTAATATCTGAACTAAACAACTTAAGATACTTGGAATATACAACTATTTTAAAGCCTTTTACTTCATTGCTTTGTCCTACGCATGTTTGTACACAACAGTATCCTGGTCGGTGATACTATATCATTCCTTAACGTGATAGCAACTTTCTTACAGCCTGTTATTTTCCTGGTAGAACATTGTATTCTGTCCTGATGTTATTTCCTGTTTTCGTACTGTGCCCAAATCAGTTGCGCTCAACTGACACTTTACATCTCCATGTTCCACCCTCTCCTGCTTGTAACAATTTTCTTACAATCCACGCCCATCCAAAAGCTAAATCGAATAGCATTGAAAGCGGCATCTAGTCTTTCGACTGAAGAGAACGACAATAGCATGAAAATTCCTTTTTTTATACTTTATGAGGACTGTTTCCCACTGACATAGTAGCAAGAATATAGCATATGTAAGCTTCGAAACTAACTCAGCGTATAAGTTACGTGAATGTAATCTGTAATTACACTGTAATTCATCATGATATCGCTTGGGTACTTTGATTTATCGTGGCTTTTTCTGTCTGTTTTGAGTATATCGAAGGACAAGCAAATAATAAGAATTAATGATAGTAGTATGTGATCAGTTTATACAAACTTTGCGCCCTTGACAATGGCTTTTTGTAAGGTCTGTTCATTTTAAATAGGACCGTGCGTGATTCTTCGTTATTTGAATAATTCCAAAGCTTTGGTTCGTACTGGACCTTTTATACAATTTGTAACACGGAACCTTTAGCCTTGCCAAGACGCCGTTTACATGGAACAATAGCTAGCAATATAAATGAAACACAAGATTATATTAAATAACATAGACACATTAATTCTGTTGATATGTGGAACTATGAGTTCGCCTAGAGAGATTGCGTCTCAATATATATAATAATGGCAGTGTGCCAAATAATTATCCGCAGCGATGGCAGATAAGCGTTCGATCAGGACGGTTTCCAGAACGACAAAGGTGCCGCCTTCTCGGCAAGACAACTTAACTGCATAATTATTGTAATGTTTCAGCGGTTGCACGTCATAACCGATTCAACCGCTTATACTAATCAACCGCTTATACTAATCAATATATAATAATATATCCCCATCCTGCAAATGTGCCCTTAAAGCACAAATTATGTCTCTGTAAATGTATCTGGCAAATGTATCTCGTAATTGTAGGCAGTAATTTGACCCTGTCAGACAATTTGTTTGTTATTGTGAGAGTGCGCTTAAAGGAGACGTGCCCCGTAGCAGTAGAGGTGATGGAGTTGCTGTAAACTGTTATGAGCCGAGCTTTAGCCGTGTGATGGCGGAGGAAGACAGACTAATGGTGTTGTCTTCAAGCTACTCGAGATGATGGAGAAGAGCCCGATCGGGAAAGGCTGTCTCGGATGAGCGGCAGGCTTTAGCAGTTCCATCAGCGAGTGTAGCAACATAGTCAGCAAACGCACCTCTGGCCACTGGTTAAATCGCGAAAAGAATTTAAAGCTGTTAGAGCTCATAAAATTCTTGCACTATACAACTGAGGCGCACAATACTTTAGAATTATATGGTATCAAATAGGATTATCCCAAGCTATTTCCATACCCCTTTTAAACGATCTCTTCTTGAAAGCGAAAGCATCGTTTTATTTTCGGAAGGAATACTAGAGTCATAATATATAGCCAGTCCAAATAATTTAGAAAAGTTTTTTGAGAAAAGTTATATGCTGGTGTAATTAAAAGCCGGTATTAGTAAATAGCAGCTGTTTCCCATTTATATGCAGAGATTTTCGTTTTTTTAATAATGTAACGAGATTTCAGTCGAAAATCCCGTAAGTGTATGTATGTGTGTGTGTGTGTGTGTGTGTGTGTGTGTGTGTGTGTGTGTGTATGTGTGTATGTGTGTGTGTTAATAGGTTATCCATCCTGTGGTGGCTTTACGAAAGGTAATTTTGTCACGTAGGGGCTGACATCTGTCTGGTGGAAGCGAGATTAATGGTTCGCAACGGTCGTAAATAATTGTAGAATATAGTTTATTTTATGGAAGTGCAACATTAAAGTACAATGTAAATTACAATATATGACATTAAAATGGCACCAAAGGTACGAAATTCTATTAGGTGCGTAGAAATTGCAAGTGCCTTTGCATTAACTTCATGGAAGCTTCTTGCAAAGATTTGTCAGCCAAGTAAATGTGTGTGTTGAAGGATATTAAAACTGCTGGTCCTGGCGGAGGTTCGAGTCCTCCCTCGGGCATGGGTGTGTGTATTTGTCATTAGGATAATTTAAGTTAAGTAGTGTGTAAGCTTAGGCACTGATGACCTTAGCAGTTAAGTCCCATCAGATTTCACACATATTTGAACATTTTTGATATTAAAAGTACCTGAGTAACACTAACAGAGCAAACTGTGGAAAACGTTGGCGTGACTACTGTTGATATAGAGAGTAACTGGAATGCAGTGGCGCTTTGAATCCTAGTTTATAGGTGAGCTTCAAAGTCAAAACAGCATGGTACTAAGCGAGTGTAGAACTGTTCGGCTGTGCAGAGGCGCTGCAGCTGAATTTGAGGCTTTTACTATATTGAACCTTCAGGTGTAAGAGAACACTGTCTTTGACACGTGTACTGTGTCGCTTAGCATGCACCAGGTGGTAAGTTTTAAGATCTCCATAAAGTTATCTGAATGTTATGGATGCAAACGACGTGGTACGAAAGGGGTCAGAGGTATTGGTGTCGATCTACTAAGAGTTGTCACTGCATAGTAGGGGAGGTGCTGTTCAACTGCTGAAGGTTACTCATAAGTAGATGTTGGAAACTACAGCGTTCTAGATTGCAAACTATCGTATTTATGCTATTGCAAACAACAATTCGACACGTCAACAGTCTATCATTAAATACATACAGGATGTTAGGATTAAGCTGAAATTTCAACAGAGGCAGCTGTTTATTTTCTCTTGACTTTTAAATATCCTTTTATCGCAGAGAAACATCATTGGCAAATACTGATTACCACTTACATTTCTCTTGTTTCCGTGTTAAAATTAGTTTCTTTTGCCAAAACACAATGATGTTCACACAAATTGACGTCACCAATATCCCAATGCAGTTCCAGTTACGACGGGATCCTGGAACAGTATATTATTGAGTCATCAATTTAGGTCAATTCTGGTCAATATCTTATGAGACAGCCATGCCGAGCATAAAAACAAATGTGTAATTTATGCACTTACATTGCTGCAAATTATTAGTAGCTCTCATTTCACCATATTTTGATTGTCCTTGAAGTAATTACATTTTTCATAGAAAAAATCTGTAGTAGAGTGCATGTCATCGTAGGTAACCAAATCTCATATATTATCCATATGACAAATACTCTTCTCACTAATACTGTCTTTTACCAAAAACTCGTTCCGATATCTGGAACAGTTTACGAGATACGATCATGATATGAATGTTTCACCTTCGCTCTATTCTTTACACACAACTGAGATTAATACTCTACACACATAGATTTAGGCAGATATTGATCTAGGTTTGACGAAAAATTATACATTAGGTTTATGCATTACGGATGTTTAAAAACCTGTGACTGTTTATTCAATAAAAACACATAAAACTGCAACCAGTAGCTTTTTTTTTAAATAGTTATTTATTCATTCCATAAACCAATTTGCGAACCTTTTCAGGCTCATCTTCAGACGGTTCTCCGGACTTTACATATTTATTTCAA
This sequence comes from Schistocerca gregaria, assembly GCF_023897955.1. Taxonomy (NCBI): domain Eukaryota; kingdom Metazoa; phylum Arthropoda; class Insecta; order Orthoptera; family Acrididae; genus Schistocerca; species Schistocerca gregaria. Next base: position 294,155,216 of record NC_064923.1, read on the forward strand.
GCATAATGATGGTTGCTGGCTCTGTGACAAGATGATGGAACATGCCTTAATGCACCGCCATGAGTATTGTCTATCTGTCGATTTTGATCCAAAATTTAGTTTTGTACTTACTACGACAAAATGGGTGGCTTTTGTTGTTAGTATCCATATGTTTGCTTCTATTGTCCACACACACACACACACACACACACACACACACACACACACATATATATATATATATATATATATATATATATATATATATATGCTCTGATAAGGAAATTTTGTCAGCATCCAGATAATGCTATACAACTGTTACTTGTTACGAAGATCTAGCCACAAAGAGATATTTGCTCAGAGATATTTATTGTTTTAGGTTGCATGTGTTAAAGTCAACATACTCACTGGCGTAAATATGAAGGAGCAAAAGGAAATAAATAGATAAATTATCACAAGAACTAACGTCAAGTGTTGTGGTGTCTTATTTCTGTTCATATATGACTGTATAATGGAGTTACTTTAAGAGCAAATAATTTAATCAATACCGGCATTAACATGAATGCCCAGGAATAAAATAATACAGAGTTATAGTGTCTGCAATGACTGCAGCTGTTTGTATGGCCGTGAACTTCATAATTAAATTTAAAAACAAGAACAAATATTCTAATGATCTGCTGACTTACGTCCGTTCTTACATTAACATGATCTGGTGTATTAGTAGAGTGGATTCAGTTTATTTCAGCTAGAAGCAATATGTATACAAGTACTGGTTTACGTTAACAGAAGAAAGCTTCGACATTTAGACCGACAGTATTCTGTGGTAGGCTATTTACACAAACATGTGTGTAGTTCGGATGCAAAGAGAGTAACAGGTGGCGGTATAGGGAGGAGGGGCTAGGATGGGATCAGGGTTAATTGGTTGACTGCTTATTTGTTTAGATTTAGTAAGTTATCAAAATTCTGAAGGAAAAAATTATCACAGAGTTATGGTTAGTAAATGAGTAAACAGTACTTTTGTAGACAAGGATTTCGATATCTCCAAGAAGGTCAAATATCATGCCTTTGTTGCTAAAAGAGAGTATTGGGAGGTTTGTCTAATGTTGTTTGTAGAATGGTCGTATTGGGAAAGATGTGAGGCAAAGCTAGGCTTGTTCAGTTTCTTAAGACAGAATGCACCCATGTACTCCTTAAATCTTATTGGGAACTTTCTACCAGTTTGTCCAATGTAGAAGCTTGGATATGAGTTGCAAATGAGTTTGTTCGCATCTGACTTTTGATACTTTTGTATAGAGGATTTGGTACTGCGTATGATTTCATCTTGTACTTTGTTCTTGGTAAAGAAGTTTATTTTTATGTTGTACGTCTTCAAGAGATTGGCAATTTGGTGAGAAATTACTAATGTGGTCTTCTTGTTCGTTCAGCAATTGGTTGATTTAATTTTTTAGTGTATATTGGTTTATCTGAACCCAATGTTGGAGGAATTGATTTAATAATTTCCGTTTCTTTTTGTATTTCACTTGTGGCTATTGGTATTCTAAGCACCTGGCTAACCTTGGTTCTGAAGAATGTTTCTTTTTATGTTGGTCTGGACGGCAAGAGAAGTTGTGTATGTTAATATTGGTGTCTGTTGACTGCCAGACATTTGAAAATTTAGCTTTTGATTTTTATTTGCTGTTGCTAAGTAAAGATAGTTAATGCCTTCTGGTGTTTGCTGTTTTACAGTGAACTGAATTTCCTTGTGTAATTTACTAACTTTTTTGGTTACATTTTCTATTTCTTTTGTTGTTCCATTGAACAGATTGAGTGTCATCAACATAGCGTTTGTAATAAAGCAGCTTGTTTTTTCACTTGCGTTTGGTATCTAAAAAAGTTGTCTTCAACATTGTAGCCTACAAGACTACTACCCATTGCCAACGCATTTTCCTGAATGGGAAACTTGTTGTTGAACAGGAAGTAGTTGTGTGGTAATACAAGCTCTAGAATCTCCATAAGTTCGTGGATTTCAGCTCTACCTATATATTAGGTACATTTTGTATGCAGTAATGTATGACCCAACATGTCTAAATGTATAGTCATACCGATTAACATTTTTCATAGCAAACAGGATTGCTGTTTGATTTTGAAATATCACAGAAGTTATGAGCATTAACGAAATGGTAGGCATCTGACAAATGAGACGGTAAGATACCGAAAGGATCTAATTATTTTAACGAATAGTTTCTTTAACATTATCTAAGACTATATACAAGGAACTGTACACAAACATTACTGTAAAAGCGAAACCAACTGCTGCCCAAAATGTAACTATGTTTAGGATCGCCACATTGGTGAACAATTTGTGCAGTATTGGCACACAGAACAACTCAATCAGATTTATGGCTGGTGTCAGAAAGCTCCTCACCACTTATTTGGTTGAATAAATAAATATAATTATGGGAGATCGGTTAAGTGTACGACCTTAAGTAATAATGTTCCATCACTGTCGGTCTTAGGGTGGGTCACACACTGCAGCAACACCAGCTGAAATTCACCAGTATTCAGGTGATCTTAAATTGGAACATCTAATTTTGGCGTAACTCAGAACTACATATTTATAAATAAAATGACTACAAAACAACAAACTGTATAAATGACATAAGTTTAAAGAAGTACACCAATCCAAAACTTTTGAGCTTTAAATGAAACAGGTTTATTTAAATCAGTTCGAAAACATATATGAATAGTGGACTTACACACTGACGTGTAGTGAACAGAAACAGAGTGCAATTATTTTTGCTACATATAAAAATTGTATGAGCATCTTACACAAACTGAGTAGATCCTGACAAACACGAACAAAATATATGTCCCTAGCAGCATTCACAAAATTTCAAGTCTCCACATTCCTCTGCAACCAGTCACTAGAAACTGATGACAAACGTCTAGATTGAAAGCTCCACTTTTAACGGTCACCAGATTAATCGAAACTGCACTAATTTCGAAGAAACGATGAAGTACTTCGCTTACTTGCCCGAATCACCAAAATTATGCTAAATTCAAACAAAAGCTTAAATATTTAACATGTACAGGGGACTAGCTGGCCAGTATCTATCATTTGAACATCCGCAGCGTCGACTGTCACGGCTTCCACCTGAACTGAGTACTAAACACGTAAGAACCCTCAGCAACCATCTTGAACACCGTCTACACACTCTAGTTTACCAGCTCTTCCATTTACACCGCCATTTCAATAAAATGTATCACCATTAAAATTTAAATGTACTAATAGCAAAGGTGTATTAGGCTGGATACGTAAGTTCGTAGGGTTTTTGTTTTGCATGTTCGGATTCCAGTTGCCATGCGTTTATTTATCGATTTTAAATTTTTATTTGTAGTTCACTATTGCTATTCGAGTATACATATTTTCGTCTGGAGATAGTCAGTGGAGTTGTAGATGCTAGAAAATGGAGTACCAAATGGAGAAATTGGAACATTCTCACATATTCTTCTCTTTAAGTTGAATAAAGGGGGATGAGGTGTGAAGGGGGGTGTGTGGGGGGGGGGGGGGGGAGTGACAATAGCGGACACAGCCAGAAACATTTGTGCTTGTGTGAGGGAAATGCCTTTGGACAGAGCACGGCAAAAAAATGGTTTCCTCGTTTTAAGGAACATCGTTTTGATATAAGTAAATCTCCCCAACCAGGAAGATCTTCCGGGTACGGAAAAAAAGTTTTGGAAATTTGTGGTAACTTCTATGGGACGAAACTGGTGAGGTCATCGAGCCCTAGGCTTATACACTACTTAATCTAACTTAAACTAACTTACCATAAGGACAACACACACACCCATGCCCAAGGGAGTATTCGAGGGGGAGCGGTGGGAACAATGACAAGACGCCTCAGACCGTCGGGCTATCACCCAAATTGTTTAAACGCATTAATCCATAATAATCCTCTCCAGTGTTCTCGAAAACTGGGAAACGTGATGAACTGTGATCATTCCAGCATCGTGCGATATTAGCATGCAATGCTGAACATTAAAAAATCGGATGTATGGGTACCGCATGCTCTAAGCCAAATCGCAAAAATCGGCGGGCGGTCATATTGTACATCTCTGTTTGCCTGTCATCAAATGGCTTGTGAAGAACACCTGCCACTCCTATCCTGAGTCGTTACTAGTGTCGGGAAATTGTGTCTTTATGCAAACATTGGGAAAAGAAAAGAATGGCTGAACCCAAACAAAGCAACAGTTCCCCATACAAAGGCCTTCGTGCATGGTGTGGTGTACTAGGAATTGCTTGCCCGGGATGTAACCATCACTGTCGATATTTACTGTCAACAACCGCAACGTCTTGCAGACGCAGTCCAAGAACAACGGCCAGGAAGACTGGTTGAAGTGATGCTACGCCACGATAACGTCCACTCGCATTCTGCTAGACTGACAAAGAACGCTGTATAGTAGTTAGGTTGCGAAGTCATTTCACACCCACCTTATTCGACAAATCTTGCAACTTCAGTTTTTTTACGTTTTCTGGATAAAAATGAGCTCCGAACACGGCTCGGCGAGTTTTTCGCCTCGAAATCACGTGGTTTCTACAGTCAGAATAGGAAAGTTACCCCAACGTTTGCAGACTGCTGTAAACAGTGAGGGAGAATATACTTTTAATTATTAGAATTCTGTTACATGAATCTGATGTGTTTATTAAACATAAGGAAAAACGTTACGAGATTATGCACCAACCCAATAGATACTGAGAATACTGAGAGGATTGCCTCTTTTTGTGTGCCCTTTTGAGAACTCGCAATGCAATCTGTGTTAACCAGAAGATGAATAACTGACTGATCTACAAAACAAACCAAATGCGCTCATCAATAAATGCATAAACACCCATGATACGTTAAGACCGGTAGATTGATTTGCAGCGCATTACTGCAGAGTCAGAATTCACAGTGAAGACACCGAACCAAATTCACTTACATTTATATTACTCGCCGCCATAATTGTTTACCTAAATTATAACTAAATAAGACGTAAACGTACACAGTTTGTATACAAACGAATGGTAAAATGTTCTGTCATATGCTGGTTGAATAATTTGTAACTGTGGGAGATTAAATTATTCTAAGAGTAAGATATGCATATCTTGTGTTAACTAACCAGGCTGCAAAGACAGCTGTCCGATTGTCACAGTTCTTAGTGTTCAGTAGCGTTCGTCGACCGCTTGTATAATCGTCCAATATACTGTCTGCGTATATACGTCAGCAAATTAAGTAGGTATTAATTTTGAAATGGTTGCCACAACGATGACGTTACAATGAAAACGTTAGTGGCTAAGAATTTCTTTCATTGTACCGATCATTTTGGCACTTCTGGTTATCGTGTACTACTTCTTTAATGTACAGTCCTGAATTTCACGAAAATCATAATTAGCCATATTTTGTTGCTTTCACCCAACCTCCCAGTACATACCATGTTCACAAAGGAGAAGAGTTTCCCGAGTTTTCCCCCCTTTACATACTTGTACTGTTGCCCCATGGGTGGCATTTTAAATCCAGTCTGGGCGCCACACAATCTCTTATTTTGACAGTTCTGTTTTAACCTTCTGGTTACACTAGCTGGCCCCAGTTTGTCCTCTTCAAATCCGGTCCTCGCGGCTTTCGATCTTAATGCTGTGGGCGTAATATTACAAGTGGGGAAGCACTCTTCTGGGATAGCAATACGCTCTTGCATCCAGTTCTGTTGGCACAGTCTGACTAGCCGGCGACATAGCTGCAAAGCCATACGAATAAAAACTACGCTATGCTGACTGCCTAATTTCATTTAGTCTGTACCACGGCGAAAGTTCCTAATATCGATTCAACCAGTCACTTATTCGCACCTTTCCACGATATCTAGAGCGACAATTAGAAGCAGGGCACTGGTGAAGTCCGTGCCTTGATGCTATGTACCACTGTGTTAAAAATTCATTGTACGGGCTTTCTAAGGAGTACTTACTTGACACATCCACAGCAGTAATGGTAACCTTATCTGTAGTAGTTGTGCAGCAGCCTTTCATCTAGCCTTTGTGTAGATGCATCACGTACTCGGAAACGTGTGTGCTGTCAGCACAATATCATTTACAAATATGAGTTTGAGCACTATGTCAGTATCATATTTATAGTGGATTTTAAATTTTGACTAAAATAATTGTTAAGCCTAATTTTCACATACAGTTTCATATTATCAGTTACACACAATTGACGATTACTGGCAGTAGTGTGTCTTATCTGAGGGATGATCAGAAAGTTTCCGTTCGAAGGCCGTACAGTCCAATATGAGGCAAAAACGCCACGAGCAATGAGGCAGTTATCCCACCAACACACCAGTTTGAAGGTGCCCGCTTGGTGAAACACGGTGTTTTGCTGGGAGTACAAGTCCATAACTGTTTGCTACACATCCTCGACCGACGGGAATCGTCGATCTGTCAAGACCTATATTGAGAGTCCGGAAGCGGGATAATCGCTTGTGGGAGATATCACGAAATTAGGACGGGTGCTTGAGTAACTTCTGCGTTACTACATCTGCGACTTGGGGACGTGCGTTATCATGGAGAATGAATATCCCTTGTCGCACTCCATTCCACAGCACTGATTTTTGGTAGACATTCTGCTCTACATACATTCTTCATTCTCCGATAGATGTCTACCTGCCTTTCTCATTCGTTAGCCAAGAAAATGATAACAGGACGTTGATCCTCTTTGGACGCATCTTGTAATAACGTTGCCATAGTTCGCGTTTCCGCGTTAACCGCACGCATATAGGAAAGACAAATACCAGACTAATTCCTTGACTACATGTCAGTGCTTATATACCCGAATCGGAGTCCTGCTACGTTTCATATACGCTGCAGCAATTTTCTCAGAAACTTTTTCATCGCCTCTTACATAATTAACGACCAAATACATAGAGAACCTTGGCAATGATGTTCCAACAACATATGATCTCTCTGCACACATTATAGGAGTCTACCAGTCCCAACGTAAGATTTTTGTCGTTATTATCGACATAACAAAGGCTTTACTATAAATAGATCTGTACACTAACGTAGCTTACCAGGATGTTAACGGTTCATGTTTCACGTTCAGTGTGTCGTAGATTGTGTCAACTGAAACATGGTGTCTGCACGCTAAAGACTTGCGTATAATATGTTTTCACCCAAACATTTATCAACAGTTCCTTTCGCCTATGAAAACAAGTATCATGTGCACTGTGTGAATTAGACAAAATCTAGAGGGTATTTTGAGAGCTTCTGGTAATTTATAACCACAGGTCATACAGATCATGTTCTTTGTAAAGAATGGTAGATAATTAATTCATAATTCATTCATTCATCCAATGTGTTTCTTACATCTCATCGAGGAGAAGAACTGCAAACTTCTATGTATTACTTAGTACTATTTGTGTTTGTACTAGCTAAATGTTACCCAGGAATTTAGAAGGAAAGCCACTACGTTGAACAAAAAAAGCTTGTAGTACCATGAGAGGTACTAAGTAGTTGCTGACTCCCAAATAATGGTAGCTTAAAATCTTACCAATTCCATCGTAATTATTCAAAGAACAGTACCTACATCCGTAACAACAGAGTCCTGTTTGTCACACAGTTTCCCCAAGAACACAATCATTCTGCTAACAGGAATTTACGGTCCTTGAAATTAAATGAAAACGTAATATTTAAAAGTAAGAGATAAGGCGGTATAATTTTAATTTTACTATGAATTTATAGGCATTTCTTTTTTCTTGATTTATGATACACTCATGAAAAAATTTGCAACACTAAGAAATAATTAACAGAGAGTAACGGGATTTCGGGAATACGTTAGTCTAGGTAACGTTAGTCTAGTGACCAACATTTCAGTATCTCAGGTTAATGTGAGGGAGAGACGTGCAATTGAAAATGTGAAATGCTGGTGCATTTACAACCGGTGTAACCGTCAGAATGCTGAATGCGAGAGTTTAAACGTAAATACGTTGCGTTGTACAAGTGTCGGACGTCAGTGATGTCCGATATGTGCTGGACTGGAGACAGATCTGATGATCGAGCAGGCCGGGACAACATGTCGATATTCTGTAGGTCATCTTGGGTTACAGCAGCGGTATGTGGGCGAGCATTATTCTGTTGGAAAACTCCTCCAAGAAAGCTGAACGTCAATGGCAGCACATCAGATTGCATCACCAGATTGACGCAATAATTTGTAGTCAGGATGCAATCATTTCTTTGCCTCTCACATATGACCAAGCGTCTGACATGTACGCATTGGTTTTTGTATCCTGTTTTATTTTTCGTATTTGTTTTGACTTTCTATATGTTACAGTCCAAACCTGTTTTTAGTTAGAACGCGTTCTTACTAGTTAAAACTAGTTTTTACTGATCCACTTCCTGAAAACGCGTTTTGCGTAGTTAAAACTAGTTTTAACTGACTTTCGCTTTCGACCAGCAGTAAATTCTAGTTGGAAATAAGGCTATCAGTATCAACTAGTTTCAACTAGTAAGGACATGTTCTAACTAAACTAGACAAAACTAGTTTTCACTAAATTTATTTAGGGGCAAATATTAAAATTAAGAGTAACTACGTGTTGACTGAAATAAAAAACAACATTTTTGATGTGTGCAATGCAATATTTATGCATCCAAGCACAATCTAGATAGTGAACATAAGAAGGCGCCGACACGAAAACGCAAACTCGATGACAGTGGGAAAAACATAAGAAGAGAAACGCGTGTGTATTGAGAAGTGTGTGATATTGGATTGTGTGCAATACCATGCTTTGAGAGAAACCATATGAAGAGTATTCCTAATAAATATTCTCCAAGAAACTGTGATTCCTTTAGATCTATCACTAAAACCTTTCCTCATTATATAAAAATTAATAATAAATAATTTTTAATTCAGCAACAGCGTTACTTCTTTAAAAAAACCATCGAGTAACAATTCTAACAAGGTTTTCAGTTGTTAGATAATCACTTGCCCCCACAACAATCGCACATATGCGCGTCAAATACGCGCCGCTACAGTAAGCGCCAGAGTCGCTGAAAGAATTACACAGTTCTAGGCGTCAAAACGCCACATCTGAGCTCGCTACAGCGGCCGACAAGGCCCGCCACTGGGCGCTTTTCGCCACAACAAACAACAAGGTAGAGGGGTTAAGCAGGTGCAGATCAGCTTGTATGTATTTATCATGGCAGATATAAATCAAGAAAGGCGATGGAAGGAAGAATTTGTGAGAAGGATGTTACAGATTGAAAAAGACGACAAAAGAGAAAACCGCTACAATGATATGCCAAATGGATCTTACGATTAATTAGTGCATGAAATTGAAGAAGCACAATCAGCTGAGAAAAAGACACAGAAGCAGTACAGAAGATTAAATCGATTCAAGGTTATTAATATTTGAGGAACCAGGAAGTTAGTGACAAGAAAAGAGCCTGTGAAGTACTACTTATGTGTCGAAGGCACATAAGACAAGACTGGAACGAAATATGGGATACTCGATAAAATGTATTACAGGTATGTATTTCTGAATTGATTTCAATAAGTAAGGACAAATGTCAGACATATTCATTACTTCATTGATTTAAATCTCTGAAAACGTTGCTAACTGTTCAAGTAATTCATTAATATTTTAAGTTTTAATACTTACATTGTAATGTATTTTATAATGTGTATAAAGTACCTAATCGCATTTCATAAAAAGCTAATTATAAGAATGAGATTTTCACTCTGCAGTGGAGTGTGCGCTAATATGAAACTTCCTGGCAGAGTAAAACTGTGTGCCCGACCGAGACTCGAACTCGGGACCTTTGCCTTGCGCGGGCAAGTGCTCTACCATCTGAGCTACCGAAGCACGACTCACGTCTGGTACTCACAGCCTTACTTCTGCCAGTATCTCGTCTCCTGCAGAGTGGAAATATCATTCTGGAAACCTCCCCCAGGCTGTGGCTAAGCCATGTCTCCGCAATATCCTTTCTTTCAGGAGTGCTAGTTCTGCAAGGTTCGCAGGAGAGCTTCTGTAAAGTTTGGAAGGTAGGAGACGGTTACTGGCAAAGGTAAAGCTGTGAGTAGCGGCCTTGAGTCGTGCTTCTGTAGCTCAGATGGTAGAACAATTGCCCGCGAAAGGCAAAGGTCCCGAGTTCGAGTCTCGGTCGGGTACACAGTTTTAATCTGCCAGGAAGTTTCAGCTAATTATAAGTTCGCTTCCAGATCCGAATTCGACGTGTCCAAAGAGAAATTCTTGCTGATGGAAGATGTGCCAGAGACAAAGCTATCATTAAGAACCGCTGCCAGCATGGCACCTTAGGATCAGAATGAGAATTTGTTCGCTGTGTGTGTAAGAAGGCATGTGTTTCAAAAAGGTGCTTTTGTAGGAAAAAAGGAAAATTTTGTAACTGAAAATGTCACGGCAGTTTGCGCTGCAGTAACAAATAATCAAAATTTAATTGTTACATATTTTTGGTACGTTTCTCTTTTATTAAGACTGTACCAACGTTTGTTAAATGTATGAGTAATTAATATATTTTTACTGTATGATTATTTTGTTTCCACTTTCATAACTAATACTGTTAATATGGATCTGTAATGTTCCTTAAAATGCTTCATCAGTGTATGGTTATTTTTGTATTGCTGTAGTTAATATTAATGACTCAGATGTATGATAAATATTCTCAATAAATATTGCATTGCACAATACCAAAATGCTGTTTTTCTATTTCCATCAACATGTTTTGTTCTTAATTTTAATATTTGCCCCTAAATAAATTTAGTGAAAACTAGTTCTGTCTAGTTTAGTTAGAACATGTCCTTACTAGCTGAAACTAGTTGATATTGATAGCCTTCCAACTAGAATTTACTGCTGGTCGAAAGAAGTTAGTTAAAACTAGTTTTAACTAGGCAAAACGCGTTTTGACGAAGTGGCTCAGTAAAAACTAGTTTTAACTAGTAAGAACGCGTTCTGATTAAAAACGGGTTTTGACTGTAACATATAGAAAGTCAAAACAAATACGAAAAATAAAACAGGATACAAAAACCAATGCGTACATGTCAGACGCTTGGTCATATGTGAGAGCCAAAGAAACGACTACACAGAACTAGAATTTTTATTGTAAACATTAGTGTGAAAACTGTTATGTGTGACATATTTCACAAAATTTTGACTTGTAAGTAGGCTGTTTAGGTTTTTTTTTATTGGTAACGCCGCCGCCACGTAGCGCTCTGTATGAAAATCACTGGCTGTGCCGTGTGCAGTCTGTGGCTGGTTGGCATTGTTGTTGTCTGCCATTGTAGTGTCGGGCAGCGGCAGCTGGATGCTAACAGCGCGTAGCGTTGCGCAGTTTGAGGTGAGCCGCCAGCAGTGGTGGACGTGGGAAGAGAGATGGCAGAGTTTTGAAATTTGTAACAATTTTTGTCATGAACTGCTATATATATTATGACTAGTGAGGTAAATACATTGTTTGTTCTCTATTAAAATCTTTCATTTGCTAACTATGCCTATCAGTAGTTAGTGCCTTCAGTAGTTTGAATCTTTTATTTAGTTGGCAGTAGTGGCGATCGCTATATTGCAGTAGCTTGAGTAACGAAGATTTTTGTGAGGTAAGTGATTTGTGAAACGTATAGGTTAATGTTAATCAGGGCCATTCTTTCGTAGGGATTTTTGGAAGTCAAATTGCGTTGCGCTAAAAAACTATTGTGTGTCAGTTTAAGCACAGTCGTGTATAAATTTTTCTAAGGGGACGTTTCATATGTCGACCCTTAGCCAAGGATACCTCTCTGGAATCTTCTGATTTTTTCTTGCAGTTTGTGTAATTAATGTAGATTTTTTTTATTGCTAGCACGTAATCATAGAGAGAATTTCCTTTGTAGTTGTAGTCTTTCATTGTTGTACAGTAAAACAGTTGTGGCATGCATGTAGATTTGCACCAAGTATTTCGCAGCTGCGCTTGCAATTAACTAGATATTATTTTCAGTGCTATGTTAATGTGTTCTCTTATTTTTGTTCTTCAAATTGTGTTTTTCTGTGTTGTCGTGTGAAAAATTGTGACAATAATGGCGTGTGAAAAACGTGATACTAGGCTCCAAAGTAAACTGAGAAATGACAGTGAAGACGAAAGCAGTGTGTTAGCGCCACCATGTAATGAATTAACTAATGTTCAAAGTAGTAATTTGGTAATTGTGTATAGGGAAATTGAGCGGGTTGCAAATAATGGTGTAGGCAGTGAAACAATTAGTGAACAGGGAAGCGTTATCGATCGATCGGTCGGCAACAGCTCGCCTCAGGATTCCGAAATGACAGGACACAATCTTGCAAATACTGTAGATTCAGGTTTTGCGTCCTCACCGCTTTCTCAAATAAGTCAAGACACATTTTCTGTTTTTCAAAATGCGAATATTGCCAGTTAAAATGCACTGCCGAAAAGCACTGAGGAACATGTTTCAGACATCAGTGCACTGTTATTACAGTTAATGCAACAAATGGGACAAAGGCTACAAAAGTTAAACACAACGCTTGAACAAAATCAGAAACAAATGGGACAAAATCTTCAAAAGTTAGACACAATGGAACAAAATCTTCAAAAGTTAGACACCTTGGAACAAAATCAGAGACAGACACAGCAAAAGCTTCAAAAGTTAGACACAATGGAACAAAATCAGAGACTAACACAGCAACAGTTGGACACAATGGAACATAACCTTCGGAAGTTAGACACCACACTTGAACAAACACGTAAAGATTTAACTACTGAGTTACATAACATTGAATCGAAATGTCAAAAAATCTGTAATGACGTAAAAACACAAATTTGTGAGCATTTTCAACCTATTTTTTCGCGGCATGAAAATGCATTACAGAATCATGAAGCAGCCATAAAAGAACTGCAAACTATTGTTCGTGAAAATCACGACACCTTGCAAGCTAAAATGGACTCAGTTGCATCCACCGATTCGGTTACGCAACTTGCAAGAACTCAGGAAAACTTAAAGGTCACAGTAGATTCGATTTCAACACAAATAGACACTCTGAAACTTGGTTCAGAAAAACACACTGAGGAAATGTGTTCACTATCGGAGAAAGTAGCCGAACTTTCAAATCAGTTCACTAACTTATCTACAAAGGAAGATGATGATCTGAATGATACAGAAGAGTGCGAACAAATTAGGAAATTCAAACAAAATCAGAATCAAATTAACACACAACACCAAAGAGAAATCCGGGAAGTGCAAGATCAGCTGACACAGGTAATACAAGAATTACGTATTTCAGAGGACAGTCGCGCTCCAACACGGGAAGAGGGACTTAGAAATACGCAAAAGCCACAAAATAAAAACACAGGGCATTTCGGAAATTGTGAAATAAATTGGCAAAAATACACCGAATTTTGAGATAGAACCGCCGAAACGACGTAACAATGACCGACATGCGACCCGCCGACATGATGATTTTGACTATAAGCTGTTCATTACTACACGTAAATTTAAAACATTTAAGAATTCTGGCAACGACATTCATCCACAAGCGTGGCTCCATCAATTCTCTCATTGTTTTCCTCCCAACTGGTCACTAGAGCACAGGTTAGAATTTATGTGTGGTTACTTAGAGAATGAACCAGCTGTAAGAATGCGATCGGTCATTCACGATTGCCACAGTGAAGGAGAATTTTACCATGCCTTCCTCTCAGCATATTGGTCCCAAGCCACACAAGACCGAGTAAAACATGGCATCATGATGATGAAACATTTCGAACAATCTGAATTTTCCAGTCTTGTGAAATATTTTGAAGACATGTTGCATTTCGAACAATCTGAATTTTCCAGTCTTGTGAAATATTTTGAAGACATGTTGCACAAGAATCAGTACCTGTCAAACCCATACAGCCCATCAGAACTCATCCGCATTTGCTTAATCAAATTGCCTGAACATTTACGGCATATTATTTTGACAGGCCGTTGCAAAGACGACATTGAAGCTTTTCAGGGACTCTTACAAGAATTAGAAATTGGCACTGACAATCGCGGAACACGAAAACAGGAACACAACAATTACAGGTCACATCCGTCGCAATTCCGCGATGAAAGAAATAATAACTGGACACGACAAGGCTATTCTCACAATACAAATCTTGACCAAAGCAGACACCACCCGTATGACAACCGTTGGCAGAGTAGTAGTAATTACAGGGAAAGGTCACCTCTCCGCGGTAGTGACTATCACAGAAACAATCAGAGAAACAGACAATATGGGAACCAAAATAATTACTATCAAGGGAGACAGAATAACTTGAGACGCAACGGTCCAGCGCGCAGTTACGATTCAGAGAGAAATTCTCCACCACGTGACCGACAAGAAAGAAACTATGGAATCTACAGACATGACGACAGACGATATGATCGTAACGACAGACCTGAATCGCAGCAGAACTGGCGGGAATCAAACAGAGCAGGGCCCTCTCGACAAGGTGAATTTGTAGAAGTTAGGTCTCCAAATCCCAATAACGACGCGCGCCAACAAAGACACAATAGTCAATGACTCATACCGCTGGCAGCCTCAAAACCTACTTATGAAACTGACGACGCAGCTGCCGTAGCTAGTAATTATGTTAAAATGGAAGACATTAGGGACATATTACTCCAGGAACGCGACGTAAAACATAACAACATTGCATATCCTGTGATTCACATTACTGTAAATGACGTAACATTTACGGCAGTACTTGACTCAGGCAGTCCCATTTCAGTAATTAGTGAAACAGCTTTTAGCAAATGCAACAAATCGAACGATTGCCCCACACTTCCGTTACGCAAGATTAAATTACAAGGTGCAGTCATTGGAAAAAGTGTAGATGTACGCCAACAAACCAACTTAGAATTCTTTTGTCACAGCCACAGCTTCTCTATGAACTTTCTTATTGTTCCATTGTTGTCGACGGAAATTATACTGGGAGTAGACTTTTTGAATGAATACAAAGCAAATCTTAAACTTTCACGATGCTGAAATAAGTTTAGAGAAAGAAGGTAAGTCAATAGCTTTGAAATTTGAAGATTGGCTCTCAAACCATGACGAGGAAATTAATCGGCTTTACCTTCTGTTAGACAAAAGTTCGGATTTTGCTACGGAACTGGACACTAACAGTCGCTCTGCAAGTACTGACAGGGATGATATCGACGGCACAATTGAAACTAATGAGTTAATTCAGAATAAAATTCAAACAATTGAGAATTGTAATGACACTGATAGGCAGGACCTTTTTGAGATTTTACAAGCACATTCCACAGTTTTTACTCACAAAACAGGAACAATCAAGGGATTTCAATACCAATTTCGTGTTCGTGAGCATACTAAATTTTGTGTTAGACCATACGTAATTCCAGCACATTATAGGGACCATGTTAGAACAGAAATACAATCTATGCTTGACGACGGCATTATTGAGCCTGCAGTAAGCTCATACAACAATCCATTACATGTTGTTGAGAAGAAAAATGGATCGATCAGGCTTGTCTTAGATTCGAGACAAATCAGTACTATCATTATTCCTGAAACAGACAGGCCGCAAACGTTGGAAGAACTTCTTCAAAATTTTAATGGTGTGAAAGTGTTGTATTCCATTGATCTCAGATCCAGCTTTTATCAGATCGAACTTCATCCAGAATGTAGAAAATGCACAGCTTTCCTTTGTTTCGGCGTTTGTTATCAGTTTCGGAAACTTCCTTTTGGTTTGAACATTTCCTCGGCAGCATTCATTCGCGGGCTAAATTCCATATTACCTGAGCTCTTAAAACGTCACAACACCTTATATGTGGACGATATTCTGATAGCAGAAGCCTCATGGGAACAACATAATCGCATCCTCAACAGCGTGTTACATATTTTTGCAGAATCTGGAATTACAGTTAACTTGGAAAAGTCTGAATTCGGTAGGACAAAAGTGAAGTTTTTGGGACATATTATTTCTTCTGAAGACATCCAGCCGGATCCTGAAAAGTTAGAAGCAATCAGAGCCATTCCAGTTCCATCCACAAAAAAAGAAGTCCGCAGTTTTCTAGGTCTCGTAAATTTTTACCGTCGTTTTCTGAATATGCAAATTCTAGTTACACCAAAACTTTGTTCTCTCACTGGAAAAAATACTATTTGGAACTGGGACGAACAAGCACAGTTGGAATTCAATTCTTTGAAAGAATCGTTACTTAACGCGCCAATACTAGCTCATCCAGATCTCTCACAAGATTTTTGCCTTAGCACGGATTCTTCTAAAGTCGGTCTTGGTGCCCATTTATTTCAAGAATCCACAGAAAATGACATTACTGTTCAGAAAACCATTGCTTTTGCTAGCCGAGTGCTAACAAAATCTGAAAAAAAATACTCCATTACTGAATTAGAAGCTTTAGCTATCGTTTGGGCATTTAACAAATTCCGTTTCTTTCTTTATTGTAAGCACGTAAAAGTATACAGTGACCATCGTGCATTACAATTTCTTATGTCTTCAAAATTAAATCATGACAGGTTAAAACGTTGGGCATTGTTTCTGCAAGAATTCCACTTCACAATAGTCTACATTCCCGGCAAGGAGAACATTGTTGCAGACGCACTGCCACGCGCACCGTCTGGGCTTGAGAAAAGTAACACAGAAAGCAACCTCGAGAGAAATTTCAGTATTCTTTACATCCAGAAAGTCACCTTTGAAAACTTCATCACCACATCTTTAAAGGACATTGCTCATGAACAAGATAAAGATCCGATTTGGAAAGACATCAAAAGTAAATGGCATGAAAAGACACACACACAGATTCGGCATTATTATCTGGTTAGAAACAACATACTGTTCAAACGATGCACTGTTGATGACAAGCTATGGGTACTTTGCATTCCAGACGATTTTGTTAATAAGCTCATTTGGTCCATTCATTTCAGCTATGCACATTTTGGTCCACGAAAATGTTATCATATTCTTCGAACGACTTGTTATTTTAACAATATGGAAAAGAGAATTCGAAGAGTCTTGTCTATTTGTAAACTTTGTCAAAAGGCGAAACCATCTACTGTCTCTCATCGTGCTCCATTGTTTCCTATCATTCCTTCGAAATTAAAAGAATTTGCTGCTGTTGATCTCTTGGGACCGCTTGTCAGAACATCTAATGGATTTTCGTACGTTCTAGTCGCTGTTGAACTTACTTCAAAATTTGTTTCTTTCACTCTGTTACGTAAAGCCACTGTACGGTCTATATCCAACGCCTTTGTTAGAAATTTCTTACGTGAAGTTGGACACGTTAGTAAAGTAATTTCAGATAACGGACCGCAATTCAGATCTGCTGTTTGGTGACGCATGCTTCGTAACCATAAAATCAAATCTGTTTTTATTTCATAGTACTCACCACATTGTAACCCGTCTGAACGGATTATGAAAGAAATCAATATGCTTTGCAGACTTTATTGTCACAGAAAGCATCAGCATTGGGACAGATATTTACACTTATTTCAAAACGTGCTGAATGAAATGCATCATGACTCCACTGCTTTACCACCTGTTCTTGTACTGAAGAAAGAACCACCAAACAGAATCAGAGAGCTTGTACCTTTTCCGAATACACGTAAACTTCGACACAAAGACATAATTGATATGGCTATTAAAAATATAAATTCTGCTGCAGACAAAAGGAAAAAATTACACGGTAAAGCAAATGCAAAGAAATTATATATTGGTCAGAAAGTTCTCATTAAAGCTCATCCATTGTCACATAAGAAGAAACACTTGAGTCACAAATTCTTTCTAGTTTACAATGGACCTTACAGAATTCGACGTATACCACATGATAATTGCGTTGAAGTTGAAACTCTGCGTACTAGGAAGAGTAAAGGTTTACACCACATTTCACATGTAAAACCGTTTATTGAAATATAATCTGCTTTTTAACTTTGTCTTTGCCATAAAACTTTTCACTTCACATTTCTAGTATGCTTTGTCACACTTAGAAACTGTTAACATGCAACAATGTTTTGAAGTTCACTATCCAGTCTAGAAACTACGGAACATATTTAGACAGTATTTACGAGTGCATTGTTATAGTGAACAGACATCACTGTGTTATTTCGTGTGTACATTCTTGCTTGTTAGTTGCACGATTACATAACGACTATAAGGCTCACATACTTAGAACATTTACCAGTAATGCTAATGAGATTTTAATGCAACATTTTGGTTTACTTGAAAACACATTCTTTATTTGAAGTTCATTCGGTGAGATTAAAGATGACTTAGCATTTGGTTTCTCTAATAGCTACACAATTATATCACGACACTACTAATATGTGACACGATTTACATTGTTGCTTTTGCAGTTTATCTGTTTTTTATCTGCACAGTTTTTCTGAATTTTTTTGGAAAGTAAAACATGTTTTAGTAGTAATGTTTGTGGTATAGCTACAATGAGACAGCCTTTTCTGTAGCACAACAATACGTACAGTACAGTACTTACTTCATCACGGCAACAAGCGTAATAACTAAGATATCTATATGCAAAGCATTTCAATTTCGTTTATCATGAGGTAAGTACATTGACTTCTGCAGAACTTAGCTTTCGAAGGACAATAACTACGACACTTCCACAGAGATTGTCTTACAGCAAGACGCACATTTAGCGCTACAGGACACGCATTAAACTATTTATTTTTCAACATATTTGAATTACAAAGAAAGTTTTCCGTGATACATTTCATTCCATTGTTGTAATCTGTAACACCTGAGGATATAATTACATTATTCCTCAGGGGGGTACATGCTTACTTTGTGTACCATGTGTTTGGCAAGCACAAGGAGCCATAGCTAATATGGTATTTGTTTATACAACTTTACACATCGGTACCATATTTCTCTAACACATAAATTACACAGCTATCTGATCATTTAACTGAGAGAGACAAACATTTACTTTACTACATCAGTGACAGATGTTTACGTAATTACACCGTCAGACCACTTCACTCTTACGAAGTTGTATTTTGTCTGTACTTTGTGAACTGTTCATATTTTTTCGGAACCATTGTGATACTATGAGAGCTTTGAATGACATATTTGGTATGGGATCACGATTTTTAAAGTACGTTTGAGGCAGATGACACTTTTGACATGAGCAGAGAATTTTTTTTTAGGTTTTGAAATTATTGGAGGAAGTTACGGAGATTTTGAGAATTTGACTGTGGTGTTATGATGTTATTATTACGACAACGATGTGAATTATGCTGCTGAGGTATGTTTAAGCTGATGCTATATGAGTTATATGGTTATGCTATGTATCTGTTGTGATGAAATATTGAAGAAGTGTCGACGAATATATATATGTGTAATAAGGTAAGAAATAATGAGTAGTGGTTAGGGACTCTGATTTGTGAAAAAGGATGTTGGAAACCGAGAATCGTAATTTAAGAGTTATGAAATGAGTGTATATGCGTGAATGTATCACTATGCTGGCGAAAATTTTTTGGACACAATTATGTTTAAATGATTTTATTTCTACAGATTTGTAACGCAAATTCTTGACCTGTGAATTTTTTTTATATGAGACTGCCACTGTAGCGGAAACTGGTGTCGTAAATATTTCGGTAAGAAAGTTAAGTGACCACCTGGACGTAATGCGTCGTGGGCGCCCAGCTGGGCGACAGCCACCAGGAAACAAGCCATTAGTGTGTGCCTTTCAGAGGCACAGGTAAAAAAAAAAAAAGGAAAGCCATTATCCTCGCTATTGACATTCCTCTGTAGAAAGCATCGTTTATACGACACCCTCAAACTTGAAAACATGATTACACTGTAGAGTTCTTAATTTATGATATTTACTGAAATGAAATGATGGAGCAACGTTTCATGTCTATTGTTTTGCTAGTTGGAAGATTGTTTACTGCATTATGAAATGCCTTATGGCTAGCGAATGACGTTTCACGCCTTGCTTCGCCTATTTTGTTTAATATCTAGTTTCTAGCTGCCCTGCAGCATTGGTTAAAGTAAAATTTTATAGATGTACTAATATAAATATTTTATGCCTACAGACCCAGTAAGAATAACTTCGTGATATACTTCCAAAAAAATGAGAGAGCACAAAAAGACATTGCCCTTCACAGGAACTGCATACATAATTTTCTTTTCAAGTACTTGGCAATTTATTTCATTGAATAAGTAGTGGTGCACCATTTTAATTACATAGACATTATGATGTGATTATAACTTTCCCTTATCTGCATTGTTATCTTTAGTATACTACTTTTTTTTGCTTGTGGGTTTGTCATGTTTCGGTATAAGTTATTACATTTATTGCTGCTTGCTTTGCTTACTTGCACTTTTTTGTCATTTCTGTTTGTATTAATTGTTTTGTGCTGCTGCATTGCCTCGTCCCTTAGTTAAGCATCTGAGCTCAGTAGATTTAAGTTAGCTTAAGAGGGGGTAACCTATATAAGAGAATGAGTTGTGATGGATTTGAAGAAATGCACTGAGAGGTTATATGAGAAAAGTACAGAAAGCAGGTATAGATAGGACTTTTTGGAAATAATGAAGAACGAAGGGAGATCTCCGAGAAGTAAAGAAAGTTTTGTTTGCAAAATACTGCAGTAAAACAAATCCTGTCCTTTCCTTTTGTGTTATCCCACTATGTGTTTGTGTACCCTTGTGTATTTGTTTTCTTCCTGTCTCTGTGTGCTGTTTCATAGAATTTTTTCTCTTCTAATACTAAGCTACATTCACTATGATGAGGAATACTGTTATCCTCAAATATAATTTGCGTTAATAACATGTTATTTTCTTTGTAAATATGTTCAGACATTATTTATTGTGTTTTGTTTTAATGCTCATGTGCGAAGTTGATGTTTCAAAAGTTATTCTGATCTTTTATGTATGTACTTATGTCGTAATTTTGTAACACTGATGTATTTTCTATTTCGATTCTTTTGTAAAGCGTGTACTACTGCTAATGTTATCTGTATTGTTATGTTCTTTAATGATGTATTTTGTACCTTTGTTATTGTATTCTTATGTTATAAAATTGTAATTGACACCAGTTCATCAAATTAAGTAACTTGTAAATTACATTTCACTGCACACTTTTCTGTTGGTCATAGTATATGGACAATATGTGAGAAGTAGGGACTGATAGTGTTTGCACGTGTGTTAATAATTCAGCAAGGGACTGGATAACAGCATTGCTGGTTCTAAGGACATTTCAAAAACAATTTTTGTGAGTGCACAAGTGGTGGTTATGGACTTGCTATATTATCCGTAAGACTCTTCAATGGTGATTGTGCACTTGCACAGTCAAACAGATGGCTGCTGGCCATCTCTACAAGGACTACAGTGGGTCTGCACCTTTGATGACCCACCAATACCATCATTTCTACAAGGACTGCAATGGGTCTGCACCTCTGGTGGCCCACCAATAGTAATCTCTACCAGGACTACAGTGGGTCTGCTCTGTGATGACCTACCTACCGATAGTCTTCAACGTCGACTGACTCTGCTGTGGCCCATTACCTGTCTGCATGTCAAGACTCAGCACTCCCTTTCGTTGGAAGGACAACACTACTTCTTCAAGACTGCATGGAAATCCACTACTTCCGTGTGCATTTTCTTTTACTACTCAGACTTTGAGAAAAACACTGCAATTTTACTTTGATGAATGATCATTACTGTCTATATGGACTGTGAGAAAATTTTAGCTTTTGACCAACATTGTATCGATAAGTGTGTGCATTTCATTTCTTTGTTCTTGTAATTATAAAAAAAATTTGTAATCTGTATTGGCCACTGCCCAAAACAACTTGTAAATTTTTTTTGTGGGGAGCTTGGGGGGCTATGTAAGTAGGCTGTTTAGTCTTTTTTATTAGTAACGCCACCGCCACGTAGCGCTCTGTATGAAAATCACTGGCTGTGCCGTGTGCAGTCTGTGGCTGGTTGGCATTGTTGTTGTCTGCCATTGTAGTGTCGGGCAGTGGCAGCTGGATGCTAACAGCGCGTAGCGTTGCGCAGTTTGAGGTGAGCCGCCAGCAGTGGTGGACGTGGGAAGAGAGATGGCAGAGTTTTGAAATTTGTAAGAATTTTTGTCATGAACTGCTATATATATTATGACTAGTGAGGTAAATACATTGTTTGTTCTCTATTAAAATCTTTCATTTGCTAACTATGCCTATCAGTAGTTAGTGCCTTCAGTAGTTTGAATCTTTTATTTAGCTGACAGTAGTGGCGCTCGCTGTATTGCAGTAGCTTGAGTAACGAAGATTTTTGTGAGGTAAGTGATTTGTGAAACGTATAGGTTAATGTTAATCAGGGCTATTCTTTCGTAGGGATTTTTGGAAGTCAGATTGTGTTGCGCTAAAAAACTATTGTGTGTCAGTTTAAGCACAGTCGTGTATAATTTTTCTAAGGGGACGTTTCAGACTCTACTGTTAATAAAAATAAATTTCTGATCTATTGGGGATAAAAATGCTCAGGGATCCGCAACATAAAACGTGTAGGACAAAAGATGTACAAAGACACGGGAGTAATATGCTACAGTGGACCTGATACTGCGAGTAACGTATTCGTATTAACCCCAAAAGCATGATTGTCTACGCTCCTGTTAATAAAATGTCAGTTTGTGTGCAATGGCACAGAGAACAATGCCTAAAAAATTGCTGACATAGTCACTTGCCTTTGTTGTCAATAACTAAGAAAAATAGAACAAATCCAATGACAAATTTTGCAGTGGATGAACTAATAACATAAGGTAGTTCCATTCCATAATTACAACGAAAGACGCTTTGGAGGTGTGAAACTCGCATAAAATAGTGGCAGTGCAGTGTGACTGTGAGAACATGTGTCACCTTTACAATATCGTTAGCGGAGAGAATTAATTGTCGGTTTTTAAACTTCCACACGTGACCATTTCAGCTATGGAGTAACTGAAAATTAGTACTCAAACCTACCATACAAGGACGATTCAAAAGTGCTTGCGATGGTGATTCAGAAACGAAAAAACACTTATGGATTAAGAACATGACACTTATTGATAAATAGGAAACTGTTTAACTGTACAATGAAAATAAAAGGCTATTGGCTTTTAATAGATACACTGACGTTGCTGATACGAACCGAAATCCACACTGACGAATACAGACCCAACAAATAAATGCAGACCCCTATAATAGACCTTCTGATTTACAATAAACCAAGCAAGTGATGCATTAACACCATTGTTTTTCGACATACGTTAAAACATACTTTATGTTACAGAAAACTGATACTAATGTACTATTGTTCCATGTCATCAACCACGATGTGTGGCTGTTCAACCTGATAGAATAGATCAACCGAGCAGTACTGGCGTCGGCGAACTGCGACCCTGTGGCAGACAGCAGCAGAAGAGGAGGACCGACCGTTACAGACGTCACCGACGTCATAACATTCCACGCTCACTTGCCACACCTCACCAGAGAAAGCTTTCAATTTCACGACTTAAAAATGCGACGATAAAATACGGTTTTGTGAAACATACTATTCGAAAACTGCAATCAAAACTGTCTAGTACATGAAACTGAAACATAAAATTTAGTAACACTAACTGATCTCTGTATGAATCCAAACAGAAAGACATTATAAAACCATAATGTAATTTATGGAAATACTACAAAGGAATTTCAAGTATTAGAGAACTGTTTCCAAACGTCAACAAAACGCACAAGTAAGTTAAATTTTCTTAATCTTGAAAGTAAACATTTACATTATTGTATGCCTTTTAAAAACTGAACAGTCATTCCATGGTTCTTTCACATTCCATTAATGTATTTTTTACTGACACTACTGTAACCAAAGAGTACAGAAAATGATGAAGTATGAAGGTTCAGATGGGGATATTCAAGTTCGTTCTCAGTCTCATATCCCAATGTGTAAATGAACCAAAACATCTACCTAGGCCACGGTCAACATTATTTCAGGTTTGCTGAGCGAGTCATTAAGCGCACTAACTTTCGCACAGAAAGTAATATTTTGTCGACTCGTAAATAAGTGCAGACGAAAGATTATATTTTTAACGAATCAAGTAAGCACGCCGCATTTCCATTTAAGTAATGTCACTTCAATCCTGGCAGTGAACAGTTGTTAAACTGTAACTTCTAGAAATCAGGGGGCGGTAAAATGAATCTTATAATTTTATATGCAAAGAACTTTCAACTGTTACTTGGCAGTGACACGTCGCGTGAAAGCTACTTTCGTCCTTAAGTTTATGTATGTATATGTTTCGTGCCTTGAAACACGTTTGGAGCGATGATAATACTATCATCGAATACTATGCTTCAGTATTGGACAAATGTATAAAAGCTTTAAAAAAATTTGGTTGGGAGACAATTTGTCTGCGCGACAGTAAGCCTGTTATTGTTCTTGAAGGTAGATAAAAACGGTGTTACACCTATTTCACCTTGAATTTCTAGAGAATTCTCATCATCTTCAGGCCTTAATAAAATAGCTTGTGTATCATCAAAGTATTGTGATGTAGAAGAAGAGTAGCTCTAGGAATAACATATGAACAATACCTTAACAGTCTAACGCCTTTCTTGATGCAAGGGAAATAGAACTACTCCGTGTACGTTGCGATGAGAGATCGCCGCGGTAGTGGCAGAGGGCCAACGGTGCACAATAAATCGTATTTTAATCCCAGGAAATGTGTAGCGGGGGGTGTAAGTAACGAGGCAAGTGCGTGGGAGTATACATCTCACCGCTGTAAACCGGTAAAGATAAACAGCACCTGCACACACGAGTCTTGTATTAAATAATTAATCACCATGAATTTACTCGTGCGAAATAATTATAAATTTGCTATGTTGCATAGTCAAGGTCTCAGCCATTTGGTTTTGTTGCTAACCTCTGTTCACAGGTGGCTGATTCGAATCTTGGTGCTGGAAAAACTTTTCATTTCCATTATTTAGTCGACTGGGTAATGGTCCAGGTAACAATTCTTTTGAACATGGACATGGATTAAATTCTAAAGCTCTGGGCAGTGTCTAGTGGAGTGAGGTTATGTAAAAATGTTGATGGTGGTCCGTTAGTTAGTTATATGTTTCATAAATCATTTCAACGACTTTTCTGATCGAAATGATGTGGAACTAGTCAGTTTACAGAATATGAACACATTATTAGTTTCAGCGGAAGGCAACATGATGGACGTTTATTGGTTCTTAGAAGATCCACTGGCCAAAAGTTTAACAATAATTAAGATGTTATGTTTCAGTCTTCCTCAGGCTTTATGTATTTATTTTTAATTTCTAACAAGAAATTTGCTTCCTACGACCGTTAGTGTTGCTTTAAAATATTTTCTTAAACTTGAACTCAGACTATCCCATTTCTCTCAAGACCTATGTTACAATCTAGTATTTACCTGTAACACGTAATCTATTGGTAACTAGAATAATTAATCCCTAGTAATTAAGCTTCTTAGCCACTCCCTATCTATAATGCAGCTAACCAACACTCCATCGCAAAGTCATGCATTTTGACAATAGACCCTGTTCCGACCTCCCACAATCGTTAAATTTATTAAACAGTATAACTGATTTCTGATGACTGATCATGTTTGCACGAGAGATTTCCAGGTATACTTTCCTCACCTAGTTACAGACAACATCGTTTCTAGAAAAAAAAAAGTTTCCCAAAATCATACAAACAATTCTGTATCCATTGCCGCGAATATTCATCGCTCCTAATCCCCTCTATCGCATGGAAACCATACTTTCAACTGCCTGTTTATGCCATTAAAGAGAGTTAGGGTATGTGCTGATACTGTATTAAGCCTTCTCACTTCACTCAAGATCATCATCTTCATCGCCATAACCATCATTACCATTTACATAAACACAATGCTACACTATACAACGGCTGCTCACCGTTACTTGTACGAGACGTTTATAGTTGTCCGCCAAGCAAGCCACTCAAACGATATCCACTTGGTAGGATTACACAGCGAAGTGAACTGCACGGTAAACAGAAGCAGTTGTAAATCTTATGTGAACATTGTGACAAGGCTTGGAAGTCACAGTACCGTGAATTGCTAGCAAAGTTTAACCCATAAAGACCTTTAATCCAACAGGTTGTAAGTGCACAAGAAATCTGCTGTACTGCTGCACATTGAATGTACCGCATGATTATAACAATTTTTTACTTATTAAAGAGCAGCTACTGACATACGTCCAATGTGGGCTGTATTTAGCGTACGGGAGTGAAACTTGGTAGACTTGCTGATGCGTTAATGAGGAATAAATTTATATTGGAAAAATAATTAAGTTCCAATTCTAGCCGCCAGATACAAATTTGGGGCCATGGATGTAAGAAAGCCGTATAGAAAACTTTCCATATGGAATGGACTGGGAACGGGAGGTGGGGATAAAAGGCAAAACAAGTGAGGAAACATAATAAAGAGTTCATTATTAATCGGCACTTGTAGAATTTGTTCAACGTGAGCACCAGAGATGTCGTCTAGGTGCTTCATCCATAAAACAACGTGATCAACAGTTTCTTGCAGTAGTTCCGGTGGAATCTAAGCAACATGTTCTTGCATATTGGCCTTCCGATAGGGTAGAGACTGAATGTCTCCCTTGTGAACGCATTCTCTTCGATATTTTCAGAGTTAAAAGTCGCCTGGATTCAGTTCAGGTGATCATACAGGCCATGAATGTGGGAAACCTCGGAAGATAACACGTTCGTAGAAGGTTGCATTAAACAGATCTTTCTCGGGGCCAGCGACGGTAGATGCTGCCCCACCCTGCATGGAAAGAGTGGTTTCCACACAGTTGCACTCTTCGAAAGCAGGAATCACATACATTACAAGGAGCTATCGATAGCGCGCAGACGTGACAGTGCACTTGACAGGCCCTCTGGTTGTTTTCTCTCCGAAGAAGAATGCACCGAAAGTAAAGGTGCTTGTGAATGCACATGACACAGTCACATTCGACGTGTGCAGTGGTTCACCGTCCACAAAACACGGTTTAACAGTAGCCCAAACTCTGTGCATACACTGGACCATGTGGTGTAAAATCTGCCTCGTGATCCCGTGAAATATTGCCCACCCGCTTATCTACGAACTGTGCCATAAACGAAAGAACAAATTCAGAATGTTGCTGCAGACCATGAGTTTTTAATTGCTGCACCATGAGGGTGTTGTACGGATACCAGCGTAAAATAGACTGCAGACCTTTCTGTATGTTGACCGTGGGATGGATAATTCTCATGACGCTACTTGAGCACTAACATTACCCAGTGCTAGTGCTATATGGTCAGTTACAGCAACAGCAGTTTCATCAATAATAACCAACGAGTTAGAATGCCTCCCACTTCTAGGTTCCATATCAAGCTCACCCATGTTACTGAATTTACTTATCGTTTTTTTTAAACCATTTAATGATATCGGGTGTCTCCTCAGACTTTTCAGTCGGCAACGCTAAATGCGGCACTGTAATTGCTGCCGTTCACATAAAACAGATTCACTAACAGCGTACGGTCTCTCTTCCCTATAGCCATACCGTTCACTCACGTAGTGGCTTGATAAATGACAGGGTGGATGTCATACCGCCATAAAAACAGTGTACAGCGCCAAATTTGCTCCTGGTGAGCACAACTGGAACTAATCATTTTTCCTGTGTAAATCGGTTCCGCATTAGCATATCTACCAAATTTCTCTGCAATAGGTAACAACAGCTCACACTAGACTTCCGTGAGTAGCTGCACTTGAATTACAGTGAGTGAACCGTTAAGACGTTAGGGATACAACGTTTTTGACATAAAGTGAAACCAGAAAATTAAAATCCTTAGGTGTATGGTGTCATAGTCGCAAACAACACTGTGTATTTGTAAATTCTTTAATGGTTTTATAATCGCAAAACTCTTCAGTAGATGTTAATAATAATACACTTACTCTATGGGATTATGTGAAAATGTATTTTATGGAACCTTTACGGAATCATGTGGAATTACCCACAAAACATTACTCGAAGATTTGATTAACAGCGGATGCAGAACTGCACAGTGTTGGATGCTGACTTCGTTTCATTGGTCACAATGATGTTTACTTCACTTAGTTGGTAAATAAAATGGTCTCTGCTCGATCTCATATTACGCCTGCACAGTTTTACCTAAATTCGCTGAACTAAGTATTGGCCACTCCTTTAAAAAGGGACACTGTTCAGTTTAGCGTGCTTTAGATTGTGTAGAATTGGCACATGGTGGTTATATGGCCCTTCATATCCGACATACTTCTTGGCGGTGATTGTATGTGTGTACGAGGCGGTGCATTGAAATGGGTCGACGTGGAGGTAGTAGTAATGGTAGTAGTAGTAGTTTTATTCATCCCAAGATCTCTTTTGACAAGGATATAAGACATGTCAAAGTATTTACAAGTTTATGTCAACTTAAAATAAGCTAATTCGTACACACATATATTTACAGACTTCTAGTTAGAGAAAATCATTAGATTTAATCCTGGTATACAATGCTTTTTATACAAATAACTTATAAAATAATCTAATGCCACACTGTTCATTCATATCTCACTATCCGTCACTGCACCCACTATACACACATTGTTTCATAGCACTTCACTCACTTCACACACACACACACACACACACAAACAGACTGGTGGTCTCTGGGCCATTTTCTGTACCACAGCTTCTCATTTGCTACCCTAAAAAACGGAGTCAGGATCCCTCCATAATGAGATGTTGAGCTCTGAAAGGGAAAGAGGTGTTAGTATTGTGCTATATATAGCGTGGGGGTAAGTATTTCTAAAAAAGAAAAAAAGAAGAAAACAAACATGAAATGAAGGTGTGATGTGGAATGTAGTTTGTTTTATAATCATTATTATTATTATTTATTTGTTTACCAATTTTTACCAACCGTAATCTGCTTTATCGAAGTAATCCTTCAATGTATAAAGTGTACTGCATAACAGGTACCTTAAAGCTTCCTTTTTAAATAAGTCTATTTTTGCCATTTCTTTAATCTCTTTTGGTAATTTATTGTACAGTTTTATTCCTTGGTAGAGAATGCTGTTTTGAGTTTTATGTTAATTTTTTCTTGGAAAATGAAAGTTGAGTCTATGTCTTGTTGCATAGTCATGGAAATAGCTGCTTGTGTAGTAATTACCAATGTAATGTTTGATGTATACAACTGACTGGTAAATGTATTCACATGGAGCAGTTAAAATCCCCAGAGCTTTGAACGGATTACAGTGAGCTAGCCTAGGTGTGAGAGATTGTCAGAAAGCTAATGACAAATCCGTTAGTAGCCACGATCACACCGTGAATTAAGATGCTCGATTTTCTGATGTATCAGTGGGGACAGTCCTACGTATTAACATCGAAAGGTGTAGCAATTACAACTACGTTACAGTGGTCGTATAAAGGTTTTAAACGACAGGGACTGGAGTCATGTCGCTCACATTCTGAACGACGATCGGTTTTGCACTCTACAGGAAGTACTGGTGTCAGCAATTAGTTTCCCAGCGAATGTTTTTAAGGGAAATGCTTGGAGTTCACCTTTGGAGCCGTGTATCTCGCAACGAAGTATTACTCAAAGACGTGAATAAAGCTATATATCCTCAGTGGGCCACTGAACAGCAGTTGCACATACCAAAGAATTTAGTTGTTGTTGTTGTTGTTGTTGTTGTTGTTGTTGTGGTCTTCAGTCCTGAGACTGGTTTGCTGCAGCTCTCCATGCTAATCTATCCTCTGCAAGCTCCTTCATCTCCCAGTACCTACTGCAACCTACATCCTTCTCAATCTGCTTAGTGTATTCATCTCTTGGTCTCCCTCTACGAGCCGGCCGCGGTGGTCTCGCGGTTCTAGGCGCGCAGTCCGGAACCGTGCGACTGCTACGGTCGCAGGTTCGAATCCTGCCTCGGGCAGGGGCGTGTGTGATGTCGTTAGGTTTAAGTAGTTCTAAGTTCTAGGGGACTAATGACCACAGCAGTTGAGTCCCATAGTGCTCAGAGCCATTTGAACCATTTTTTTTCTCCCTCTACGATTTTTACTCTCCACGCTCCCCTCCAAGGCTAAATTTGTGATCCCTTGATGCCTCAGGACATGTCCTACCAACCGATCCCTTCTTCTAGTCAAGTTGTGCCACAAACTTCTCTTCTCCCCAATCCTATTCAATACCTCCTCATTAGTTATATGATCTACCCATCTAATCTTCAACATTCTTCTGTAGCACCACATTTCGAAAGCCTGTATTCCCTTCCTGTCCATGTTTCACTTCCATACATGTCTACACTCCATACAAATCCTTTCAGAAACGACTTCCTGACACTTAAATCGATACTCGATGTTAACAAACTCCTCTTCTTCAGAAGCACTTTCTTTGCCATTGCCAGTCTACATTTTATATCTTCTCTACTTTTTTTCGACCATCATCAGTTATTTTGCTCCCCAAATAGCAAAACTCCTTTACTACTTTAAGTGTCTCATTTCCTAACCTAATTCCCTTAGCGTCACCCGACTTAATTCGACTACATTCCATTATCCTCGTTTTTCTTTTGTTGATGTTCATCCTACATCCTCCTTTCAATACACTGTCCATTCCGTTCAAGTGCTCTTCCAAGTCCTTTGTTGTCTCTGACAGAATTACAATGTCATCGGCGATCCTCAAAGTTTTTATTTCTTCTCCCTGGATTTTAATACCTACTCCGAATT
Source organism: Schistocerca gregaria (assembly GCF_023897955.1). Classification (NCBI taxonomy): domain Eukaryota; kingdom Metazoa; phylum Arthropoda; class Insecta; order Orthoptera; family Acrididae; genus Schistocerca; species Schistocerca gregaria. The sequence continues at coordinate 294,185,891 of NC_064923.1, forward strand.
TTTCTTTTGTTTCCTTTACTGCTTGCTCAATATACAGATTGAATAACATCGGGGACAGGCTACAACCCTGTCTCACTCCCTTCCCAACCACTGTTTCCCTTTCATGCCCCTCGACTCTTATAACTACTATCTGGTTTCTGTACTCCCTGTATTTTACCACCGCCAACTTTAGAATTTGAAAGAGAGTATTCCAGTCAACAATGTCAAAAGCTTTCTCTAAGTCTACAAATGCTAGAAACGTAGGTTTGCCTTTTCTTAATCTAGCTTCTAAAATAAGTCGTAAGGTCAGTATTGCCTCACGTGTTCCAACATTTCTACGGAATCCAAACTGATCTTCCCAGAGAATTTAGTTGTCAATAATATATCCTCCTTAACAATTTTCAACAGTCTGTCGACGCTGTAGTAACTTTTCGATTCCACGACCGTAGAAATCACGCGGTTTAGCGAAGAGTTATCTTCAGTGCGCTTTATCGTTCAGCGAAGAAGTTCTTCGAAGGTTGTTCGATATAATGTGGAGAAGCAGTTGGGTCAGTCCAGCGGAATGTGGGCGGGCGTTACCGTGTAGTGCATCACTGCACTCTGTCGTCCTGGCTGTTCCTCTTATATCGCGTCTGCAATACGTCTCAGTTGTGACAGTAATTGTCAGCAGTGATTCTTTCACCTCACAGAAGCGATTCTTAGTACACCACACCGGCGCTATTTCACCAGATCTACAACATTGTCTTTCGTGGATGCTCGCAAATCTTTGTACTGGGAGTTGCTGTTTCGTTTACGCTACACCATTCCTTTCTTTTGCTTACGTTAAAGATACAATTTCTCGTCAACAGTAACGACATAGGTTAGGAACGGTCGGTGTTGTCCACGAGCCAACTGCAGAGATGAACGTACAGCCACCCAGTGATTTTTGTGACCTTAGCTTAAGACAATGTGGTACTCATATACCCGAGTTTTGAACCTTCTCCATTGTACGAAAACTTCGTACTACGGTGTAGTGATGGAAGTTCATCACATTTGTCAGTCTCGAGTACACTAACACGTGTCATTGTGGATTAATATATTTAATCGACCTTAATCAAACCCCGAAGACCTCCATGAATGTGGAAAGTCACTAATGAATCTCTAAATTACAAATTGACAATATTTAAATTCCAAGAGCAGCAATGGAAAGTCACTAATGTATCTCTAAATGACAAAATGACAATATGTAAATTCCAATAGCAACAATAACAATAAATAAAAAATGATAATCGATAAATAAACACATAACAATCGGAATACCAATATGAAAAACAAAAACGCTACCATTTTGTACACCAACCTAATACATTCTCTTGATTGTTGATATTCCCATCTCCTAATACAACAGCCGTGTCTGCTTTGACGAACACTCAAACACACTGTCGTAAATTGACTGCCCCCCTCCCCCACCCACATATCACTGAATACTGATCCCATACAAAATGTCTTGCACTATATAGAACAGTTGGTGAAACGCAACAAGCAGTAATGTGATAGCCTTACGGGATCAGTGAACAGTTTCAACTGGAGACGGCACACTTGTGGAGTGTTCCTTGCTAAACTGACACAATTAGCAAGGCTATGGTCACTGTTACGCGATAGTAGCGTGTTATCTCCCCACTGTCACAATATTTTTGTCCGGTGGGGGTGGTAAGAAGGAGGGGACACGAGAGTGCAGCAAACGGCCGCATGGTTCTGTTGTCCGTAGAATGGATGACCCACTTGCACTGGACGCAATGCATTATAGTACATAAGCGGCTTATTGTGATGAAATGCACTAATAATTGCCCGCCGCAACTCCTAAACCGACTATGGTTTATGTATGAGCACTTCCGATTACGGAGCAAATGGATATCTTTCTCATCGCAGATATATCGACTCCTGCTACCTCCAAACAAGGCCAGGCAACGTAATTCTGATTCAGTTGCATTATATATATAAAAATGTATCCAATGATTTTTAGAATGACTGACAATACAAGATTTTCGTTTATATTGAGCACCATTAACGCGACTAATGTTACCTTTTAGGGTTCATGCTTTACCGTTCCCGTTATAAAGATGAATGTGCATAGATAAAGGCTAGGCACTAGCCGAAATCTGGATTTACAAATAAAATCCTGCAAAAAAAAGGTCGAGTGTTATATAAATGGTAAATACTCTATTCAAGCAGTGGTAAATATTAAAACCGATGTTTTGCTTTCCAACCAATTTAAATGAAAACTTGTAAAACAATAACGAAAACAATTGCGCTTAATGTATTTGTGCTGTTTCAGGAGAACCAGAATTTCTTCATTATCGTCTTAAATCAAAAGACCATTTGAAATAATTGATGGTGGAATTAAAGTGTCATGGCTATCAGCTTTCGTAACAAGCTTACTTTATCTGATGCTCAGTCATAAATAAAACTTCTTTGCTGTTCAGTTTCAATTTACGAGGGTTGTACAGGAAGTAAGTTTCGATCGGCCGCGAAATGGACACCACAGTGAAAACCCGATGAAGCTTTGCACAGATGTGTTGGGCAGTGTCTCTAGTATGACCGTCTATCGCCTCAAGACTCTGTTTTCAGCTGTGGACGCACTGTGAGCGTGTAAAGGTGCCTACAACAACGATGTCTACAGCCAAGTGAGAGCGCCTGCTGAGTGGCTTCGCCTTAATGAATGCAGCCCACCTAACACAACTGCCACACACTTCCTTCTCCATGGCAACCCTCAGCCGCACTCTGCATGTGCAGTGAAGACGCTCCTGCATCCTTTTCGATGGGAAGTGTTCGATCACCCGCAACACAGCCCTAATTGACTCGTCCTGAGTATCATCTCTGTTCACATCAAAAGCTGGATACGAAGACAACACTTGGGAGTAGGCTAAGCGCTACAGATCAGCGTAGACAATTATCGGAAAGCACAGGCGGCTGCCTTCTATGGGGATGGTGTTGGAAATTTGGTATAACTTTCCGACAAATGCCTTAGTCGGAGCGGTGACTATGTAGAGAAGTATCTGTAAAGTGTAGCTAACTCTTGCAAATGAAATGTTTATGATTTTCTCTGTGGTTTCCGTTTAGCGACCGATCGGAATTTACTTTCTGGACAACCTTCGTATGTACCATCTGCAGGTGATTTACATTGAAGTGGTGTATGAATGCATCTGATAATACTATTGTGTCGGCTAACAGGGCATTAGTCCCACAGAAAACGAAGGTTATAATATATGCGGTTATGGAAAAACAGCGTATGTCCAACGTGACTTCGGGAAAAATAGCGCTATTCATGGTCAACTGATGCTTCTGCATGAAGGAGCGGCGCATGATCCCACAGGTTCTGAAACTAATCTTGTCATCAGAGACGTTGTGTTTTCCGTAAAGACGTGCTGCCCTTCGAAATTACATTGCTTGTGAGAGAGTGTGTAATCATGAACGCAGGGGGAAAACCTGAAGGTTATGACTGGTCTTTCGTAAGAAGAGGAAGATACATATTAAAGAGCTGATACGTCAGAAGAAAGTGGCTAGGGTAGAACATATGAACCACGTGGGCCGTGTTGTACCAAACCGATAACAGGATCTGGCAGCAGGTAAGAAATAAGACTATTTCCCACACGTTTATTGTAGAGTTTGTATCTTATTGTTTGTGTTTATTAACTGATTCATTTGGAAAATGTGTATGGTGGGCTGTACTTCGCCACAGGTTCAGTATCACGCAACCGCACATTGATTTTGCGAGATTTTACTTTTTTCGGGAGATAGGACATGATGCCAATTTGTCTGAAAGCATTTATAAGCCTCTATGGCATAACGTACGCGCGTGTGCACAGAATTCAAATGCCTTTGGTAGTTCATGGCACGACCCAAAAGATATGCGTGGCAGGCCTAATTCCTATCTGTCAGTAGTGACATATCTTACCACGTTCCACATCAAATCATTTCCTGTTCATCAGTGTCATTATTCGCTCCGACACAATCCCAACGTGAAATACCTACCGGCAGATATGTTTCCAATCATAACACAAAGTTCTGCTTTAAACTGTCGTAAAACGCACGTTGAACAATCCAGAGCTAACCCTAAAAGACAAAGAGAAGTTTGGAACAGAGAAAGAGCTTCACTTGCGCAAAGCAGAAGCATTGAGACAACGAAAGAGAATGTTCCAGGCAAAAGCCCAAACTACTGAGGTGACGTGCATTAGCACTGATTACATGCGAAACCTTCCGCTGTCACACATTAAATCCAATGTTGTTTTTTATTCCAGACAACTCTGATATTAGGTTTATGGTGTACACTCCCTAGTTGATGACCTAGTTACTACGTTTACTTATCACGAAGCCGACGGGGAAAAGGGACCTAATGATGTTATATCAACACTGTTTACCTCCCTAAAGTATTTGAGTTACGACTCTGAATATCTAGTTCTAATGAGTGATGGTGCATCTGGACAGAATTAAAACCATGTAATGATGTATCTCTTGTATTGCGCCTTGAAAATGTTTCGTAGCATAACGTACTTATTTCCAATTTGGGGACACAGCTACTTCTCAGATGATCAAGACTTTGTCCTAATAGAAAAACAGAAAAGGAAACTGAATGTAGCAGAATCTCGTAATGACTGGATGGAAGTAATATCAAGATCACGACAAAAACTTCCACAATTTAATGTACAAGAAATGCAACCTAGCGGTTTCATTGATTTCAGAGCAACTTTGGTCCGATACTTTCTGAAATGTCACATACGTCCATTACAAATTAAAACATTGAGAATGTTCAAGACAGAGCATAGATGTCCAGCTGAAAAACTCAGGGACGCACATTCAGGTCCTTGGAGGACTAGCGTCATCTCCAATAGCGTTCTATTTTCATAGTAAATTGAACTGAAACCAGCAAACAGTGCAGAGTTAACAATACCACCAGCCAACATTGAGGACGTGCAAAACTTGATGCAATATTTGAGCAAGCATTATATATCGCTGCATTATGATGGTGGACAGTTTCATCTCGTTTTCCAAAACTAGTTTGTTGGACTAAAGCTGTTTTTCCGTGAAGCCCTTCAATTTATTAAATATTATGCTCGGACAAAATAATATCTATTTGACATTGTCTTAGGTACTTGGATACCAGTGTTGCCTCTATTTTTGACATGAAGTAGTTGTGTTTAATTTGTGATTAAAAAAATTGTAAAAGAAATGATTAATATAGAGAAAATCAATAGAAATTATAAAAATGAAGTAAGCATACTTTACCGTGAGAATGTAGCCACAGCTAGCCCCCACACTGACCACTCCGCCCTCCCCCCCCCCCCCCCCCCCCCTCCCGCGTTCCACCCCAGAATCCCTCAATAATACAAAACGAGCCACCTTTCTTTGAACTTACGCTGATGGTGTTGAGACAGCAACCAGCCACAAATGTATTTTAAGATCCTTTATTCAAAAGGTACCATTACCGGTTTCGAATCATTACAATTAATCGCAAGACGGGTTTCATACTTTCATTAAAACATGTGGTGCGTTTTGTATTGATTAGGTGTCCTAAAATATAAATAATACATAATTATAAGCACCCCACACAGATGGTTGCGTTACAGATTTGCATTGGGATGTGATTTGCTTGAAATGTCGATCTGGAGTATTTGTATTCATAGTTTCAATCCAACAAATCATGTTCGCAGTTTTCACCACATACTTATCGTTACACATATAAATTTGTATCATTGAGCACTTAGATTTGTCACAGAATACATTTCTAACATGCATACCATGTTTTGATAGATACAAAGTGTTTACAAGTGCACGAGTGTCAAAGGTGCTATGATATATCATAAAGATGTTCCATGTCTGGAAAAGGATCTTATATTCACTTATGTAACTCAAACGCACTATACGCACTTTAGAGCGAATACTGTTGCATTATAAAGATGTTCCATGCCAGAGAATTTTTTTTATATGGATAAGACGGTACATTATTTATTTACATTTAGCGTCTTGCGAATTGTAGTAACATATAAATTTGGTGCTTGATCCACAGATAGGTGTAGGAATATTATTTGCTTTGGAGGGTGAAAAATAATTTTTGGAAATTATTCAGGAAAGGGGTGTTGGCTCAAATGGCTCTAAGCACTATAGGACTTCACGTCTGTAGTTATCAGTCCCCTAGGCTTAGAACTACGAAAACATAACAAACCTAACGACACCACACACATCCATGCTCGAGGCAGGGTTAGAACCTGTGACCGTAGCAGCCGTGTGGTTCAGGACTGAAGCGCGTAGAACTGTTCGACCACAACGGCCGGCGAAAGGGGTGTTAGCTAACTCAGTTTGTTCATTAAGGATATAGTGTGGGGTATTGTTTTTGTGTGTGTGTGTGTGTATTTCTGTTTCTTGTAATATATTCATAGTGGCGCCTTTTTCTGATAGATGTAAAATTTCTAAGTTGTTCTCATTGTTTCTCCCTGAACAGTTTTCTTCAGCAATATGGGCTGCAAACGCAGATTTATTCAATTTTTCCAAGCCTTAAAACATCAATGTGTTCTTTGTATCTAACTTCAAAACTTCTGTCTGTCTGTCTGTCCAAAGTAGAATTTGGGGCATGTACCATATTTGAGCTTGCATGTTCCTGATTTACTGTAGGGACTCTTGAGAGTATTTACGTCATGGATTACTTTTTGTTGTAATTTATTATTTGTAGAAAAGCTGATTGTGAAACTTTTCTTTTTAAATAGTTTGCTATTTGTTATGATAGTTGGCCTATGTATGGGAGAAGAGCAAATTTAGGTTTGGCTTCTGTGGACCACTGATTTGTTATGGGGTGCATGTTGTGTGGACTGCTGTTAAGTGGATCCGTGTTTTTGTTTACATTTTGTTGTTGAGGTTTTCTATTATTATGGGTTTATATCCATTATTATGAAGAACTGTTTTAATTATATTGATTTCATTTTGTTGGTTTGTGTGACTCATTGGTATCTTTTTAATTTTTTTAAAATCTTTTAGTGCTAATATGGATGACCTCAGACGTTTCATTATATTTGGTCAATTGCTACTATTTGCGCCATAGAAATAACTTGTCTAAATATTTTCCCATTAGTTTTCATATTTAGATCTTTAAAGGAGACGGTAAATTACGGCATCATATGCAAAGAATCTAAGACGGCTGCTCATATTGTCTCCTAAATTCATGGGCCTATATCTTCTGTTTTATATGATGGTTTTCCGTCATTGACTACTAACTGTGAATTTTCTGACAGAAAATAATCAATTCAGTGCCACAGCTGAGACGATACTCCACATGCACTCAAGTTGATGAGAAGCCGAGTATGAGGAATAGTATCAAAATCCTTCTACAAATATAGAATTATGTCATAGCATACAATGCTTCACGAGAATAGAGTTATAATTGTCTTGTACAAGAGCCATGTTTTCTAAACCTATGATATGTGTTAATAGATCGTTTCCTTAGAGGTAATTCATAGTGTTCGAATACAGTATGTATTCTAAAATCCTACTGCAAATCTAAGTCAGGGATTTGGGTTTGTAATTCAGCGGATTATCCGTAGTTCCATTCTTAAGTATTAGTGTGGCCTCAGCGTAGTGATCTTTTGTCGAGAGAGTGGTTGTATATGATTGCTAAGTGTATTGTATCGGCATATTACGGAAAAAATTAAACTGATGTGCAATCTGGAGCGGAAGACTTGCCTTTATTACATGATTTGAATTGTTTCACCGCACCGAGGATATCTACTCTTAGGTCACTCATCTTGGCAGTTGTTCTTGATTCGAATTCTCTAATATTTATTTCATATTCTTTGGTGAAGGAGTTTCGAAAAACCGCATATATGAACGCCGTTCCAGTGACACTGGCATCAGTAACTTACCATCAATAATGCGCAGTCTAGGTACTGATGATGCCATACCACAGGTGTACTTTACATAAGAACATAATCTCTTTGGATTTTCTGCCAGATTTCGAGACAAAGTTCCGTTGTGGAAACTAAAAGAGCGATAGATAGAAGGAGAGAGAGAGGGGAAGAGAGAGAGAGAAAGATAGAGAGAGAGAGAGAGAGAGAGAGAGAGAGAGAGAGAGAGAGAGAGAGAGAGAGGCAGACAGATAGAGGGAGAGAGAGGGGGGGGGGGAGGGAGAGACAGAGAAGGAGACACAGAGAGCGAGTGAAAACGACGCACCACGAAGGAATTATCCAAATGCGACAGAGATCGGTAGATTTGTTACAGATTTGGTCAAACGAAATTACAGGCCGAAGCAGTGTCTGGAAACGTCCGGAACAGTGGTGGGACACTAGACCATCTCCCACTACACAGCCTGACAAGAAGGAGTGATGGTCTGGTGTGTAATTTCATTTCATAGCAGAGTGACTTCAGTTGTTGCCCACGGCACCTTTACGGCGTAGCAGTACGTCGACGATACTTTACGCCCATTTTAATCTCCTTCATGGCAATCCAACCTGGGCTTATATTTCAGCTAGATAATGCCTGCCCGCACACGGCGACAGTCTCTGCTGCTTATCTTTGTGCTTGTCAGACCCTTCTGCGGACAGCAAGGTCGCCGGATCTCTCTCCTACTGAGAACGTTTGGAAGACTGTATTCCGGGACCTCCAACCAACTCACGATTTTGACGATGTAACGCTCCAAATGGAAGAATTTGGCACTGTATACCTCAGAAGCACATTCAACAGCTCTATATCAACCAATAATCGCTTGCGTAACAACCAGAGGTGGACCAATGAGTTACTGACTAGCTCAGTCTGTAAAACTACTTCTCTTGAGTAAATCATCCAATTTTTCTGAAATTTAAATCATTTGTTTCTGTTGACATGTACATCACATTTACAGATTTGCGTCTCATTCCGAAAATTTCTTCGTATTTTTTTCCTTTGGTTATTAAAATGATGTCGCATTCAAATCTGAACGGAATTTCGAGCTTTCGACAATCTTGTGGATATTTCGTTCTTTTAAATTTGGGATTTAGTATTCGTGCTGTTTTCAAAGCTAGTGACATTTCAAAAGTCACAGGAAAGAGTTTCAAATTTCCATGCTAACTGTGGGTAATCAGGTTGTTTGCGTACAGTACATGGTATGCTAAATGACGTGTCGTCTTAGTACTAAAATTGGACTTGTTATTTAACGTAATATTTCCAGTTGAGCTGGGGATCGATTTGTTTTGTTGACTCATTATTGTCGTAACGAGTGTTGGACATATTCCACGGTACTTTCCCTTTTCAGTATTGTGTGGCTTAACAATTGCTTCATATTGTGATAGATAATGCGTAGATAACTTTTAAATAGTAACAAATAGTGATTCTTCCCGTTCTGATTAACTGCTTCATGTCGGATTCTATGATCATCGCAGTCCAACAGGCTAGACTTAATCAGTAGATCGGACAGGAAGGTTACAGCCCGCGAACAGGGATGTTTCTGACTTCTGATGTATCTCATATGATTTATTTATAGATCACTCCAGGATATCTGGATGTAAGCTATAAATAATGCCTTTGTGTTCGCAATCTGCGTCTAATCTGAGTAAGTAGTATCCTCGTTTATCCGTCAAATGTCTTTCTTCTGAGTAACTTATTAAGTTGTTGCTGTAGTACCCCTCTGCCTGTAACAGATTCGCGGGTGTTCTTATGATGTTAATTTGGCGGTTTAGTAAGGTCTATTTATATTTACAAATTTCTCTACATGCAGTAACTGGTGGTAGTTGAACGTAAAATTACAAATGGAAAACAACAGAGCTTACGGAGTATGTGTCGAACACGTTAATCAAATACCACATAATAGCAAGATCTTTAGACAACGACAGTTCACGAAATGTGCACAATGACACGTTACAGGGGTTGGTAAATTTTCTGACGTGGATATGACATCTCAGTCACTTGAGCCAGAAATTAAATCTACACAAAGAGCTCTATGAGTAATATTATCTCAGACCGCTAACAGAAAACGAACTGATTGTTTGAGAAAGACTCGGTGTTAACCAGTCGCAACATCCAATTGCATTTCTTGCTTATTTTAAAGGTAATGGTTAGCTTTTTTAAGAACTAAGCTACGGCAGCATGCCTATTCTCTCTGAAGTTGTTGTGGCATTCAGTCCAAGAGTGGTCTGATGCAGCTCTCCACGCCTGTCTATCCTCTACAAGTGGCTTCATCTCTGCATAACTACTGAAACCAACACTCTCTGAACCGTGTTACTGTCTTCGTGTTTTGACTCTCATTTGTATCTCCGAAACGTCTCTCGATTATAGGTTGACGTTTCCTTGAGGTCTCAGGATGTGTCTTGCCAACTGATCCCTTTTTCCATCAGATTGTGTCATAAATTTTCTGTTTTGTCCACTTCAGTTCAGTACCTCCTCATTAGTTATTCAATCAACAGACCTACTCTTCAGCATTACTCAGCAGCATCATATTTCAGAAGCTTCTATTCTCTTGTTATCTTTAACGTTAATGGTTTACGTTTCACTTTCGTGAAAGACAAACAAATATTTTCATGATAAATTTTACAACACTAAGATTTACGTAGAGTTTTCATAAATTTCTTTTTTTCAGAAATGCTTTTCACTCTTTTGCCAGTCAACGTTTTACGTCTTCTCTACTTCTACCATCATCGGTTATGTACTCATCCAAATAACAAAACACGTCTACTACTATTAGTGTCTTATTTCTTAAGATAATTTTCTCGCCATTATCTGATTAAATTCGACTATATTTAATTACCATTTTTTTACTTTCGTTGATGACCACCTTGTAAGATCTCTTCAAAACAGAAGTAAATCCGTCAACTCCCGCCTCTTGCAGACTTATTGTCTAGTCGACAAAACGCAAACATTTTATCTTCTTGAAATTTAATTCCAATTTCTTTCCAATTTCTTCTTGCTTTCCTTCACAGCTACATCGATGTACAGATAGAATAACGTCAGAGGTGCTCTACATACTTGTCCCAACTCCTTCACAAATGTTTTTCCTTTCATATCCTTCGACTCTTACAACGGCAGTGTGCTGTTTATAGAAGTCGAGGATAATTTTTTGATCCGTGTATTGTGTCCCTGCAACCTTCAGAATTTTAAAGTGTGTAGTCGAGTCACCATTGTCAAACACTCCCTAAATATACAGATATCGTGAACAGATGTTTATCTTTCTTTAACCTCTCTTCAAAGATAAACCATAGAGTCAGCATTGCCTTACGTGTTCCTACACTAGTCCAAAGCCTAAACTGTTCTTTGTCAAGGACGGCCTTTATCAGTTCTTCTGTTCTTCGGAAAACAGTTCATGTCAATGAAACTTCCTGGCAGATTAAAACTGTGTGCCGGACCGAGATTCGAACTCGGGGCTGTAGCTAAACCATGTCTCCGCAGTATCCATTCTTCCAGGAGTGCTAGTTCTGCAAAGTTCGCAGGAGGGCTTCTGTAGAGTTTGGAAGGTAGGAGACGAGGTGCTGGCAGATGTAAAGCTGTGACAGCTCAGTTGGTAGAGCACTTGCCTGCGAAAGGCATAGGTCCCGAGTACGAGTCACGGTCCGACACACAGTTTTAATCTGCCAGGAAGTTTCATATCAGCGCATACTCAGCTGCAGAGTGAAAATCTCATTCTGGAGTTCGTGTCAATATTTGGCAAGTGACGTACTACACTGACGGATAGGTAACGAGCCTTCTTTGGAACTAGAATTATTACATCCTTGTTGAAGTCTGCGAGTATTTCGCTTTATAAGCAGTCCTTGCACACTAAGTGGAATGGATCCCTCTTGGCTAGCACTAAGAAATGTATCAACATTAAAAAAAAAATTTCAAATGTGAGTGAAATCTTATGGGACTTAACTGCTAAGGTCATCAGTCCCTAAGCTTACACACTACTTAACCTAAATTATCCTAAGGACAAACACACACACCCATGCCCGAGGGTGGACTCGAACCTCTGCCGGGATCAGCCGCACAGTCCACGACTGCAGCATCCTTGACAGCTCGGCTAATCCCGCGCGACTGTCAATGTTCCCTAGGGAATGTTGTCTGCTCTACGTTCCTTGTTTCGACTATTCTCTTTCAATGCTCTTCCAAATTCTTCTCGCAATACTGTTTTCCCAGTTCATTTTCATTTATAGCCTCTTCCTTTTCTATACTTCTTCCTTGACGTATTATAAGCCCGCCACCTTTCTCGTCTATGCTTATTACTGACTTGCCTTGTGATATGTCACTGATATTCATAGAGGTACTCGATTTTTTCCCAAACATCTAGTTTTCCTTAGAGATTCTTTCTATCAATAAAAAATTATGTAACAAATAGAGCCCTTCATTTTACGATGTCATTGTTTGTAAGAGGTATAATCTAGGATGGGAACTAATATTTCTGTAAAAATGATAATAGCTCTAAAGCCATACCATTACCCTATCATCCTGATATTTCGTACAGCCGGCCGAAAATAAATGTATCTGCCAGCTTTCCTTTAGCCCATGCATCATTGCATTTAAATGAAGCAGAGATCAGACCTGCAATGTGTAAAGTAAAACACTTTCTCGAGTATGTTGCACGTAAAAAAATAAAAACCTTTGTAAACCACAAAATGAATAACATTCTGTTGCATTATGAGACAAAAAAGTGAAACTCATGTAAGAAATCCTCGCTGTCGATTGACGATGGACCTAGGCGTGCAGTAAAGTGACGGTGAAATGAATCATTCATCGAAAAATGTGCGACTGGTTTTCCTCAGTAATCTTTTCTAAAACAGCAGCGGAGTTGCTTACGTTGCATGCAACATACAATGCAATGATTGTAAGTGGTAAATTCCTGATGATCTCAAAACTTTAACAGTTTGTTCCGTGTAAGAATTGTTTTATGGTTTGATTAGGTTCCTCCTTGTAACAAGATTGAAATATATGTTTATCATTCACTGCAACTGATGCACTATTATACCATTATCCTCCAAGTTACTTGGAAAACTGAGGCAATCGAAGACATCCTGGATCTTTTTCATGTTCAGTACAGAACGTTTACTGAGAAATACTTGAATTGCTTATCCCTTTATCTGGCGTACATAAACTGTCTGCGAACGTGCGAAGACGCTAAAGCAAGCAAAGAAACCATTAAAAGGGGCGCAGACAGCGGCAAACAGCCTAACAAGGCCGTTAGCCGTATAGTCGCTTGGCTGATCATCAGGCGAATAGAGCGTCTGCCGCAAGACCTCGAAAATGGCACAGCGCCTTCGCTACACCTCCCAGAGCTGTGTAGCAGCTACGCAGTTGAAGTGATATACTGAAATACAATGAGTGGAAGGGAGTGTAGAAGCGATGCTATGCAACAGACTACAAGAACTCGTTCCGGTAATAAAGCTGACATTGTGGCACTAAAAGATACTGTCACGAAAGTACGAAGTAGTGTTGTTGATACGACTACACAAATTGGAATTGAAGTAGTATCATTCAGGATACAACGTCATAACGAAGGGAAGAGTACTCCTTTGGCTGCACAAAAATCAGAGCTATTGGGCAAAATGAAGACATTGTTGTTGTTGTTGTGGTCTTCAGTCCTGAGACTGGTTTGATGCAGCTCTCCATGCTACCCTACCCTGTGCCAGTTTCTTCATCTCCCAGTACCTACTGCAACGTACTTCCTTTTGAATCTACTTAGTGTATTCGTCTCTTGGTCTGCATCTACGATTATTACCCTCCACGCTGCCCTCCAATGCTAAATTTGTGATCCCTTGATGCCTCAGAACATGTCCTACCAACCGGTCCCTTCTTCTCGTCACGTTGTGCCACAAACTCCTCTTCTCTCCAATCCTGTTCAATACCTCCTCATTAGTTATGTGATCTACCCATCTAATCTTCAGCATTCTTCTGTAGCACCACATTTCAAAAGCTTCTATTCTCTTGCTGTCCAAACTATTTATTGTCCATGTTTCACTTCCATACATGGCTACACTCCATACAAATGCTTTCAGAAACGACTTCCTGACACTTAAATCTAGACTCAATGTTAACAAATTTCTCTTCTTCAGAAACGCTTCCCTTGCCATTGCCAGTCTACATTTTATATCTTCTCTACTTCGACCATCATCAATTATTTTGCTCCCCAAATAGCAAAACTCCTTTACAACTTTAAATGTCTCATTTCCTAATCTAATTCCCTCAGCCTCACCCGACTTAATTCGATTACACTGGATGCTCTACATGAAGACATACAGCCCTCAAACTAAACAGGCTGATTTTAATCATAGAGAATTGCGGATTTTAACTGTGTTTTACGTGTTCATGTTAGGTAATTTTGAACTTCTGCATCGCTGAAACAGACGAAGATAACAGGGAGATTTACAAAGTTGTTCGAAATCGGGATCTTAGGAATATATCATAAAAATATCAGCTGTTTGCTGTGCGTGGCCGTTTTGGAATTGGCGGCTCTGTTTGGTTACTTTTTTGGGGGGTTTTCTAAGCAACCGCCCATGAACTAATGGTGTGAACTAACGGTGAGGTCATAAACTATTTAAGGCGCAGCATATACACCATATGATACAAAAAGAAATAACAGATTTCTCCATTTGTCTAGGATGAATGAAGGGTGTGATATTCATGCTTTGATCGTGTGCTGTATGATAGTGACGCTAAGAAAAGCCTTCAGTTGGGTATGCAAATAGTCCCAAGCCCAAGGCCTATCCAACACACTTTACCCTACATTTCGATCACCAATAGAACCCGAAGAAGCCCTTTTTTATGCTTAGCTTTTTGTCACTTATTACGTAGCACCTACTGTCGCATTTTTTCGCTCATTAGCCTCTATGAGATCGTTTCCTGCAGTTTGTCTCCATGCAGCAAAATCAGCCTGTATTTATATAGTACATTTCGTAGTACTGTAAATCTCAAACGGTAAAAACAAATGAGAGATGTAAATACTGGCACTTCAGCTAAATTTCGAATTCAGATTATAGCAGACAACACGTATTTTCATAAATTCAATGAACTGAAGCGCCGTACACCAAGCATACTCAGCCTTCCTTTGCGGGAAACACGTAGGAGGAATAATGTTCTTGAGTTCGTGGTTCTTTCGACCGCTGTAAGTTTCGTACAATAGTAGAAAAGCCAAAAAGAGCTCCGACCATAGAGAGGAGAGACATCGTGCGGCAGTGGATTGGTCTGGAGTGCGGTAGCTGATTGCTCGCTACGATTTCGGCGGACAGTGGCTAGCGGCGATAGCTGTGGCAGTAGTAACGCCTCTTGCAAAGGCTCTCCACAAATTAACGAGGGTGTGAGGCACTTAAGGGCACCCGTCCGTGGCTACTAGAGAGGGACGCCCTTTGTATGGGCCTGAAAGGCAACCGGGCCTTTGGTGCCGCCGTGGGCAGCACGAGAGGAAGGCACTCAGTGCTCCTAGTAATCACGATTAGTGGGTCCCACACCCCTCGCAACAGGGAGAAGGTACAGATCTAGTCGCATCTAGAGAGCGGAATTTAACATCTGAGGTAACACGACGCAGAGAATGGTACAGAAAAGGCCGAAATACTGAACTTTATCTTCCGAAATTCTCACCGCGATAGATCATAATATGGTTTCTCCTTTCAATTTTTGCACGAATGCCGAAATGGCAGCTACTGAGATGAGAGGAAGTGGAACAGAAGAGAAAATCAACTAATAAAGCTCAACAGTCAAACGGCAAGTGAACCAGATGAGATGTCTGTGAGTTTCCATAAGGATTATGCGAAAGAACAAGATCTCCTTCTAGCAATAGTGCGTAGTAGCAACGCTGGAGATCGATCGATTGGAAAGCAAACGCGTGGCATTCTCGTTTCCAAGAAAGCTCGTCGGACCGACAAGAGTCTTTATCGCTGACATCAGCCTGACATAAAATTCCGAACATCTTTTACTCATGTGACCAGCGCCTACTTCAGACGTGTAATAACCACCCACAGACGGCAGGAGCCGGCCGGGGTGGCCGAGCGGTTCTAGGCGCTACAGTCTGGAACCGCGTGACCGCTACGGTCGCAGGTTCGAACCCTGCCTCGGGCATGGATGTATATGACGTCCTTGGGTTAGTCAGGTTTAAGTAGTTCTCAGTTCTAGGGACTGATGACCTCATAAGTTAAGTTCCATTGCGCTCAGAGCCATTTGAACCATTTTTTGAAGAGACGGCAGGTAGGATCAGTAGCAGTAGAGGATATATAAAGCACGCCCTGGTGACACTGAATACGGCACAGTTGTTGTTGTAACGCGGAAACGGAGGGATTTATCTGACATCCTCAAGGACATGATCATTGGCTTTCGTACCAAACATGGAACCATTCCCGAAACAGCTAAGTGTGTAAACAGTTCGAGTACCGTCTCGGTGAAAGTATAGTAAGCACAGCAAAATGGAGTTATCCAAAACATGCGTCGAGAAAATTGGAGTGCATAACGGACCATAGGTGACACGGGTGACTGGCGCCTACATAGATGTGTACTGGGAAACAGTTGAACGTTGCTGTGTATGTTTTCTGCAGAAGGCACCCAGTTCGTGCACTCATTCTCACTGCTGTGCATCGGCGACGAAAGCTGGACATCAATTGACTGGTGATATTTGGCCTTTCCAAATGAATCACGTTTTGTGCTCCATTGAACAGATGGCCATTGGCGTGTACGACGTGAATCGCCTGAAAGTAAACACCCTTCAACAGATATCGGAACGGTCGGGGCTGGTGGGCATTCCGTGGGTGATCTCGTCATTCTGGAAAGCACAGTGCTGCAACGCAAGTATGGATCTATATTTTGGCACCATATCCACACCTACATCCAGCTTGCTTGTCGTCGGTACGATGGCATCTGACAACCACACACCGCAACATGTCACACAGCAAGCAATGTAGGTGAATGGTCTGAAGACTAGGAGAATGATATTACCGTACTTCCCTGGCCTCCAGTTTCCCCAGGTTCCCAGATTGAAACCCAATCGAGAGTGGTGGAACCACCTCGATCGGGATGTTCGCACTATGGATCCTCAATGGCGAAACTTGGCGCACCTGGTCACTGTATTGGAATCGGCTTGGTTCCGGATGCCTGTTGATACCTTCGAGAACCTCACTAATTCTCTTCCTGCACGTTTCTCAGCGATCGACGCTGCAGAAGGTGGTGCAGGTGGCGACTATAGGGAGGCGTGGATGGTGTGTCGGCAGGCACTCTCTCAGTTCGCCACTTGCCGGTTTCTCGCGGAAGAGGAGCTTCGCCGGTGAGCGCAGCACGTACAACTCTCCTTTAGCGATGCTACGGCGGTCCTCTTGCCGCAACTTGTCCGGGTGTGCCGCGAGCGCCCGGCAGCTACTCAGGAAGTGAATGCTGCGTCTTCACCCTCCGTTGTTGAAGAACGTGGCGCGTGCGTACGTGGCTTACACACGCCGGTCTAGGAGGTCCTCGATCCCCTCCCGCAACTGTGGCTCACCTCTGCTCTCTGAACCGTGATGACGGTTTCCTTGTGGCCGAGAAATGCGCCGACCGTGGCCTGCCTTGCAGGTAGGCCCCTTGGCTCCGCTGAAGTGTCAGGAAAGCTGGTTTCATGGCCCAAGTCGACACAGAAGATCCCCCAAACCTTCCCATCTGCTTTGGCAGCTGTTAGCAAGGCCGAACTCGTGACTGGTGCTTACGGAGAGGAAGATATCTCTCCGGCGGCTGTTCGCAATGTTGACTACGAGCAGGAAATCTACAACAGACTTATACCCCGCGTTAATACCGTGTCAGAGAATCGAGTACCAGCGTCCCGTACACCATCGATCCTTCTGACCATCTCCCTTCTGAAATCAAATGTCAGGCGCTGTCAGATGTCAGAGATTTCCTTAATCTGAGTCGACCGTAGGAGTGTCTTAATGTATGTTTGTATGAAGAGTTCATGCAAGACAGTGAGTTCAGGGTTGGTAGGAGGGGGCTTGGCTTTGTATTTGGTGGAATAGGTGGGGTGAGGTTTGTTGCAGGTGTTGCAGGACGGGGGGGGGGGGGGGATGGCGAGGTTGGGACGCTGTTTAAGGAAGTGGGAGGCTTTACAATGGGGGCAGGTGGGTGGGTTCTTGCAGCTTTGGGTGAGGTGGTCGTTGTACAGAAGGCAACGCTGGCAGCAGTAGGAGGGGAACAGGATGGGTCAACAGGATGGCGGCGGTTGAAAATCAGGGCTCTCTGCATGAGGAGGTTGTCGATGGAGGAGGCGGACTCTGTAAAGATACGCATGTGGAAAGTAGGGCCAGAGGTAAATACGGCGGGTGGAGCGGACTTCCAGGGCTGGGTGGGCATTCAGTTCCGCCAACACCTCAGCCTCCGTGACCACAGGGCCGAGTTTTGCGATGACGACTGTGAGGGTCGGCGGATGACGAGGCAGTTGGGGCTGACGAGGAGAGGAGGATGTAAGGAAGGGGGTGAGGGATGTGTGGGGCCCAAAGGTGATGCGGGCAAGGTGCTGGAGGAGATCAGTTTGGAGGGAGGGAGAGGGAGACTTGATGAGAACAGAATCTCTGCGAGGGATAAGTTGGGTGATGGGTGCACTGGGGATGTACTTCTGGATTTCAAGGGTGAGGGTGCGGGCATCCAGGAATTTCAAATCAGGGTTGGCTAGCACAAAGGTACACAGGGAGGTGGGATGGTATTCATAGTGGGGTCAGTGGGAGGGGGGGTGAGCAGCGACATTTTGGAGGAGGGGGTAGATTAGAGGGTAGAGGAGAGGTCGCCACTGGGCCGTTTGGCAGATTTTTTGGCGGGTGTGGCCTGGGAGGAGGGATGAGGGACTGGATAGATGGGGAGGTGGTGGGAGGCAGGGCCCTCCTGTGAGGTACTAGCACCGGATGAAAGGACAGGGCGCTCTGTGGCGGCGACTGTGGCGGCTGGCGGTGACTCAGGCAGGGGAAGCAGTGGTAGTGGCGGGGGGGAGGGGGGGAAAGTCGTCTCGGAGGGCGACAGTAGCTGGAGGGGTGGTGGGAGCAGGGGCAAAGG
This sequence comes from Schistocerca gregaria, assembly GCF_023897955.1. Taxonomy (NCBI): domain Eukaryota; kingdom Metazoa; phylum Arthropoda; class Insecta; order Orthoptera; family Acrididae; genus Schistocerca; species Schistocerca gregaria. Next base: position 294,204,812 of record NC_064923.1, read on the forward strand.
CAGGAGCAGGAGCAGCAGCAGGTGCAGTAGCAGGGGTAGGAGCGAGAGTGACATACAGGTGGGGATACAGTGATGGAGAGGAGGTAGATGGGGAGGAGATGGTGAGTAGGGGAGGTGGATGAGACGGGTTAATCCCTGAGGAAGCACGTCATGGCGTTACAGTGGGGGCAGGTGAAGGGAAGGTGTAGATGATGGTGGTAGTTGGGGCGCCCACGACTGCAGGCGACAGCGAACACTGAGTGACGGCGACAGCGGCGGCGGCAGAAGCGGAGAGCATCGAGAGACGGCGGCAGAAGAAGCGGCGACCGGACGGCGACGGCGGCGGAGGCGGGCAGCAGTGACGGCGTGCAGACGGGCAACAACGCGACAGGCAAAGTTGGGGCTCTTCCACGTCGAAGATACACCCTGAGAGTAGCCCAGGCAGTGCGAGTCCTCGATGAGGAAGTGAGGGAATCCAACCCTCGAATTGGGTTCTCCGTGTTCACCCGATACCCTTTATATACCCTCCAATGCTAGTGCTGACACCTGTCATCTATGAGTGGTTATTGCCCATTGTAGTCAGACAGACGGCGGTCGCATTAATGTGACGACACTGTGTGCTTTTGTTTGGCAGACGAACCAGTCTGAGAGATATACATAACTTAACTGGCGGACTCTCGATAAACTGCGCCATATTCCGACAACCATTTTTGAGCGAAAAATACAAAAATTTGTAATTATTTACATAAAGAACCGGAAGTAAAATTTAGGCACTACATAGTCATACAAGCAGTTGTTCTTCCCTTGCTCCATCGCCGAATGAAATAGGAAGAAATTGGCACGCAGTTTGAAATGCTCTTTAGAGTACATGTGATTTTCAAATATTCTGTTTACTTCATCGGTTTGTCGTCTCTAGCGTTCTTAGTACCTCTCCTCATTAATCATATTCACGTTATTCTCTCAGAAGACATGTGCCCACCAATTTGGCGGTATCTTTGTATAACGACAAATCTTCCTCTATCTTATTTTTTATATTAGGCATAAGATTGTGGAGAAAATATTTTTTGAAGGCCTTACGCGCCAGGAACGGCAGTAATATAAAAATTTAGAAACCTGCTGTAAAACAGCAAATACAATAGCAAAGGTTAGTTAGAAAAACAAGCAACTGATCACCAAACGGATGAAATAAGATGATGGTAAACTATGTAACATTAGGGGCTACAGACGGTGTTCCAGCAATCGACCTCTGAGAAGGTCCAGCAACAAACGCTTTCGCGATAGTTGGGACAGGCAGCCAAAAGTTGCATTCACTTCACAAGATGATAACTCAGACTAGTGGCAGTCCAACAAATGACTAATGATAATCTTGTTGAAGCTACCTGACGTCCAATAAACCAAATACAACAAAGGAACAATACGCCAAAGCCGGAACCGGCTGTCTGCACTACGGCCCCAGAGTACCGTGTTTAGAGAGCCCGGAACGAGAAAGGGACCACTACCACCAGAGTAGAAAGCACTCCACTCGCTGCTCTTCGCTTCGGCGACACTACGAGCAGCAACACGTTCCAAAGCACTGGAGAATCGCGAGATATCACAATGGTGGAGGTTTCTCTACTTGAATTGAAATGCACCCATCTTAAAGCTTGCTGGATCCGGTTTACGACTAGGTCGCCCTCGTGACCACAGCCCTTCCATCCGGCAGTCTATGCGTGTCACCAGCGGTCCCGGCGTGTTCTGACACTGTGCAGACCTGGCTCCTCCTGTGTTCCCAACCGAACTAGCCCACTCACACGACCCGGAAAAACAACGACGTCGCCCCAAAGATAGAGCAACAGTTACTACTTCTCGATAACTGCCGCTGCTGCCACTAGCGGACAGGCAACGCCTGCGAACCCGAGTGGCTGCAGTCAACCCGAGAAAAAGACAAACAACAGCAGTCATGCCAACTAAACGATACCGTCTGGCCTGCAACAGAGGACGGAAACCTCCAAGCAACACCAATGGGAACCGCAGCACGGCTCACTTACGAGTCGGAAAACTTGAAGAAAGGGCAGGTAGTTTTGTGTTCGGGGAGAGAGTGTCATGGATATGATACCCCAGCTGGGGTGGTGATCATTGAAACGAATGAGTTTTTCTTTGCACTGAAATCATTCCAGAGAATTTCAATAATCATCGTCCTCCTCCCTACACAGAGAAAAATGACAGTCGTAATAAAATGCGCCATAGGTCACATGGGAAGTAAAAAGTGGTCCTGTGAAACCTCTAGCAAACATTTGGATGTGAATTACGGGACAGTGATGAAGATGTAGATGCAAAACTAGTGTTTCTCTAGCATTGCAAAATATCTATGTTGCCTAATCCCTCTCTGCTGCCGCCTTCTTCGTTCTCTCTCGTTTAATAAACTTATTCTTTTATTTATCACTCTTTCTATGACCTCTAAGATTCTTCTCCACCATGATTGTCATACGTTTCTGTTACCTGCCACGACTCAGATTCGACACGAACGTAATGGGACAAGTGTAATGTACTCCAAATACAGAGAAAGAAAGATCCCTTATCATTTAGCTACAATAGAGTATAGCAGGTCAGCAACTGGAAGCAGTTAATTCCATAAATTATCTGGGAGTACGCATTAGGAGTGATTTAAAATGGTATGATCATATAAAGTTGACCGTCGGTAAAGCAGATGCCAGACTGAGATTCATTGGAAGAATCCTAAGGAAATGCAATCCGAAAACAAAGCAAGTAGGTTACAGTACTCTTGTTCGCCCACTGCTTGAATACTGCTCAGCAGTGTGGTATCCATACCAGATAGGGTTGATAGAAGAGATAGAGAAGATCAAACAGAGAGCAGCGCGCCTCGTTACAGAATCATTTAGTAATAGCGAAAGCTTTACGGAGATGATGGATAAACTCCAGTGGAAGACTCTGCAGGAGAGACGCTCAGTAGATCGGTACGGGCTTTTGTTGAAGTTACGAGAACATACCTTCACCGAGGAGTCAAGCAGTAGATTGCTCCCTCCTACGTATATCTAGCGAAGAGACCATGAGGATAAAATCAGAGAGATTAGAGCCCACACAGAGGCATACCGACAATCCTTCTTTCCACGAACAATACGAAACTGGAATAGAAAGGAGAACCGATGGAGGTACTGAAGGTACCCTCCGCCACACACCGTCATGTGGCTTGCGGAGTATGGATGCAGATGTAGATGTAGATGGGACAGTTGCTTCCTCTTAACAAGACTGTCATTTCTTAAGTTTCACATACTCATCGCTATACATATACTGAGGTAACACACTTCATGGGGTACCTCCTGACATTGTGTCGGACCTCCTCTTGCCCGGCATAGCGCAACAATTCGATGTGGTATGGGCTCAACAAGTCGTGAGCAGACCCCTGTAGAAATATTGCCTCTATAACATTCCATAATTGTGGAAGTGTTTCCGGTGCAGTACTTTGTGTGCGAAATAACCTTTCAATTATGCCCCAAAAATGTTCTATGAAATTCATATCGGGTGACCTAAGCGTGACAAATCATTCACCCGAACGGTCCAGAATTTTCTTAAGACCAGTTGTCAACGATTGTGGTTCAAATGGCTCTGAGCACTATGGGACTTAAACTGCTAACATCATCAGTCCCCTAGAACGTAAACCTAGCTAACCTAAGGACATCACACACGTCCATGGCCGAGGCAGGATTCGAACCTGCGACAGAAGAAGTTGCGCGGTTGCAGACAATAGCGCCTAGAACCGATCTGCCACTCCGGCCAGCCAACTATTGTGGAACGGCCACAAGGTCCATTGTTATCCTTAAAAATTCCATAGTTGTTTCGGAACTTAAAGTCCATGAATGGCTGCAGATGGCTTCGAAGTAGCCAAACAAACCATTCTAATCAATGATCAGTTCAGTATGACCAGAGACACAATCTATTGCATTTAAAAACAGCCCACACGATTAAATAGAGCCATTACAAGCATTCACAGTCCCTTGTCGACAACGGGGGTCCAGGGCTTCGTGGAGTCTGCGCCAATCTCGAACCCTACCAACCTCTCTTACAAACTGAAGTCGGAACTCATCTGACTAGGTCACGGTTTTTCAGAGATGTGGGTACGAGCTCAGGAGAGGCACTGCAGGCGAAGTCGTGCTGTTGCCAAAGGCACTAGCATCGCTCATCTGCTGGCATAGCCCATTAACGCCAAATTTCTCCTCACGGTCTTAATAGGTACGTTATTATTACGTTCCTTACTGATTTTTTTGAATGAAATCTTTTCAGTTTTCAGACCGCTTTAATTCGGATAAAGCTCCCGAGCTATCTCCGCGGTTCAAAATGGTACAAATGGCTCTGAGCACTATAGAAGTTAACATCGGAGGTCATGAGTTCCCTAGAACTTAGAACTACTTAAACCTAACTAACCTAAGGACAGCACACACATCCATACCAGAGGCAGGATTCGAAGCTGCGACCGTAGCGGTCGCGCGGTTCCAGACTGAAGCGCCTAGAACCGCTCTGCCACATCGGCCGGCTATCTGCGCGCGGATAGCTACCGAAAACTCGAGGATTTTACTCAAAATGACGCAGCTTGAGAACCTAGAATCATTTAGAGTCTGAGGACAGATTTCTGAGGTTATTTCACGCACTGTCTGTTTGTTAGCACTGACAACTCCACGCAAACGTCGCTGCTCTCGGTCGTTAAGTGAAGGCCATCAGCCACTGAATTGTCTGTGGTAAGAGATAATGCCTGAAATTTGGCCTTGCCTTGTCACTGCGATTCCGGCGTATTGAACTCCCTATTTCCGAAGGGAAAGTCACACGAGTCTAGCTCCAACTACCATTCCGCGCTCATAGTCTGTTAATTCCGATCGTGCGACCTTAATCACGTCGGACTCCGTTTCACATTAATCATGTGAGCATAAATGACAACTCCGCCGATATAGTGCCCTTTCATACGTCGTATACGCGATGGTACTGCCATCTCTTAACATGCTTGTCGCTATCTCATGGCTGGTGTCACCTCAGTCTATATTTATAATACTGAGTTTTCTTAAATTCCACATACTCTTTGCTATGCATACTATCAGTATTATTTTCATTATTAATATTGTATTGCTCATGCACTGCAAAAATTGTGGTAGTGAATTTATAAGGGTATCTGGCTTCATGAATGGGGCAGACTGAAGGACACTTAATGCCGGGTAAAAGAATATCATATGTAAATAAATGGAACTAAATAGACGTATACAGTAGAGTAAGAAATTATTGGGATTTAGAAGTTGTAGAGAAATGAGCAGTTACTATAGCAAAGACCAGGCTAGGTATGACCTACATTACTGATTCTTTTGTCGTGCGTAACGTCGCGTAAGGGACGACCACACACACACACACACACACACACACAGACACACACACACACACACAAGCGGGACTTTGAGGCGCTCGCTGCACAATTTCAGTGACAACCCACCGTAAGCTTTGGTGTGAAAGAGGGAAAGATAAAAAGGAAGAAGGGGGAAGGGGACGAAATACACGACTTCCCGCGGAAGCTTCCGAATGGGTGCTTTTCAAAGCGCGGAAGGCGATAACTGCCCCGCGCTAGCGAAGGGACCCTCAAAAAAAGAGACGTCTCCGGTGGTGGACGGCAATTCACGGTGGACCCCGTGGCATAGGTGGTGGTCGCGTGGGTGTGGGTGAGGGTGGTGGTGGGGGGAGGGACAGGCGGTGACAGAGTGATGGCCTGCGCCTTATTGGCGCTCCGCGTGGCCGGCTATCATAGCGACCCCCCGTACCCACAAGACCGCGCGCCGCTGCTGATACACGAGATTACGCGCGTTGATCGATCACCGCCGCCCCGCATCCCGCCCCTACCTGACGGTCAGTTTGCGGCCGCCTGGTCTCTATACCGGAACTCGGTTTCCTCACAGCTAAACCCTCAACGTTGTCCCCTATTGCGGTGCAGCTCTCACACTTCCGTTTGTCGGAATTTCAGTGCTCAGTAAAACCATTTATTTCTAATTCTCCACTGTTTGGAGTAAAATCGACTGTCGACGTTCGAATTTCAGCAGACTTCATGAAAAATTCGATCATTAGACAGTTGGATTTAATTAAAATTTGACTGAGCACTGTGGAATCACGTCGAAATAAGGCAATCCCCTAAAAAAAGAAAAAAAAGAAAAGAAAATGAAAACGCACTGCCTGACAAAAGAAGCGTAGTGCCCAGGAGGCGAGGAGGAAACGATATAAAACTCCTGTTCTTATTTCGGTAATTAGAGAATCGTTCCATACTTACAAAGAACGTCGCAGTATGACCCAACTTACCAGCATGAAGTTGCACGGCAAGGCCTGATATGGTTGGAAAGAGTGTCATAACGCTGCCCTACAGTCTCCTGTGAAAAGTTAGCCTACAACTCTGGTAAGTGGTCTTTGATATTGCGGTTATTGCCACTGGCAATTGAAGTCAGTGCTGGTACCACGGATGTTCTGTCGGTATTGCCAGCCAACGTCAGTCAAAAATTTAACTTCGCTAATCACTAGTCCGTCACTATAAACGTTAACTTCGTTGAAGATTAAAGAGTAACTTCACAAGAGATTTATCGGAAGTGAAAGTTATCTTTAATCGTTAACTTGAAATAGTAAAGTTTATGTTGTGGATGTGATGAAATAAGCAGGGGAATCAAACGTAGTACCGTTGCTTAAACAAAAATGTTTTACTTGGGAAAGTATAGGCAGAACATTGAAGGTAAATAGAAAAACCATTGAATCATTTAGTTGTGTAATTACACTCCTGGAAATGGAAAAAAGAACACATTGACACAGGTGTGTCAGACCCACCATACTTGCTCCGGACACTGCGAGAGGGCTGTACAAGCAATGATCACACGCACGGCACAGCGGACACACCAGGAACCGCGCTGTTGGCCGTCGAATGGCGCTAGCTGCGCAGCATTTGTGCACCGCCGCCGTCAGTGTCAGCCAGTTTGCCGTGGCATACGGAGCTCCATCGCAGTCTTTAACACTGGTAGCATGCCGCGACAGTTTGGACGTGAACCGTATGTGCAGTTGACGGACTTTGAGCGAGGACGTATAGTGGGCATGCGGGAGGCCGGGTGGACGTACCGCCGAATTGCTCAACACGTGGGGCGTGAAGTCTCCACAGTACATCGATGTTGTCGCCAGTGGTCGGCGGAAGGTGCACGTGCCCGTCGACCTGGGACCGGACCGCAGCGACGCACGGATGCACGCCAAGACCGTAGGATCCTACGCAGTGCCATAGGGGACCGCACCGCCACTTCCCAGCAAATTAGGGACACTGTTGCTCCTGGGGTATCGGCGATGACCATTCGCAACCGTCTCCATGAAGCTGGGCTACGGTCCCCCACACCGTTAGGCCGTCTTCCGTTCACGCCCCAACATCGTGCAGCCCGCCTCCAGTGGTGTCGCGACAGGCGTGAATGAGGGACGAATGGAGACGTGTCGTCTTCAACGATGAGAGTCGCTTCTGCCTTGGTGCCAATGATGGTCGTATGCGTTTTTGCCGCCGTGCAGGTGAGCGCCACAATCAGGACTGCATACGACCGAGGCACACAGGGCCAACACCCGGCATCATGGTGTGGGGAGCGATCTCCTACACTGGCCGTACACCTCTGGTGATCGTCGAGGGGACACTGAATAGTGCACGGTACATCCAAACCGTCATCGAACCCATCGTTCTACTATTCCTAGACCGGCAAGGGAACTTGCTGTTCCAACAGGACAATGCACGTCCGCATGTATCCCGTGCCACCCAACGTGCTCTAGAAGGTGTAAGTCAACTACCCTGGCCAGCAAGATCTCCGGATCTGTCCCCCGTTGAGCATGTTTGGGACTGGATGAAGCGTCGTCTCACGCGGTCTGCACGTCCAGCACGAACGCAGCCTGCATTGCTGCGAAAGGTGGATATACACTGTACTAGTGCCGACATTGTGCATGCTCTGTTGCCTGTGTCTATGTGCCTGTGGTTCTGTCAGTGTGATCATGTGATGTATCTGACCCCAGGAATGTGTCAATAAAGTTTCCCCTTCCTGGGACAATGAATTCACGGTGTTCTTATTTCAATTTCCAGGAGTGTATTTACTTATCAACGTTAAATGAGGGGAGAATCAAAATGCAGGAGAATCAAATAGTATATGATATAAGTTGCCTGTTTTCCTTGATGGACGTCAACATGTAAAATTTTCCATCCGAGAACGAGACTCCTTTAGGAGACAAAATGTCTTTGCCCACATAAAAAAGATGTTAGTTTGAGTTTCAATGAAAGAGTAAATACTTTGCTTCATAAGGTGTTGCTTTAATCGAATATACTCTTCAACGATACGTCTGTCCGACATTCTGCTCGAAATTGAACTTTTCCTTGGATTTAAAGTTTTTTTCTGCGTCTTAAGTGAGTTATATCCGACGAAAAGGAAAGGAATCATGTTCGTAACAAAAAAGTTTACTATGCCATGGTCCTCTTGAGACGTTGCGCTGCCAGTTGCTGCAGCACACGAAGACTTAACAATGTTTGTCTGTTGTATTCCTGCAGCTGGATTACTGTTACTGCCTCCGCTGTCGATATCAGAATATTTGAATGCCCAAGATTGGTTTTTCTTTTTGGGTTTCCTTGACCAGACCCTGTATTCACTGTTTCTTCAAACCGCGATTCATGGGCTCTCAGCATGTGTTGTTTCGAATCGTTAAGTCTCTAAGCGTGTGGCCAAATTGTTGATTTCTTATGCAAGTACCAGTTTACAATCGAAAAGTATTTGGATGCAAAATTAAGGTAATCAAATGCGGAAAGGATTTTCATCAGTTCTAGAGCTAGAATCCGATTCCATTATTTAGTTTCGACGGTCTATTCGGTAAGAAAATGTAGTACTTAACGAGAACAACAATAAGCAGCCAACCCCCTGTTATTCTCGCTCGAAATCGACTGTTTACATCAATCGCGTGCTTCCCGACGTAGCCACACACACCCGAACATTCCTGGACATGATTTCCACGGGAGGCGAGGTATCATTTTCGCCATAAATAGTGCGTACCGAATTGAAGGTTTACGAAAACAAGGAAAGTTAATGGAACTTAAAGAGGACTTTAAATTTTTTACTAAATTAAATAAAAAGTTAAATCGTTACTCCAAAAGTTAACTTTTTTAATTAATTATTAACGGCCTTGTGCCCAGCTATATCTGTCAGGCAGAGACTTTGGAATCTTCCTGACAATGAGGGTACCTTAAAATCATGTGGACAGTTCATTAATACATGTGCCATTTCGCAAGAGCGTTGTCCTGTTGAAAAGTGGCACCTTGATACTGTCGCATGAGAAGTAGCACGTGAGGTTCCAGGACGTCCGTGACATACCATCGTTCCATTGGGTTTCTCTCAATCATTGCCAATCGTGACCTGAAGTCATACCTGATGGCTCTTGATATCATGGCGCTAGGAATACCATGCCTGTGCATCTCGAAAACGATGGAAGAATGATGGGACCTCTCCACAGGCTGCCGTCTCACTCCTCGACAATGGTCATTCTGTTGTAGTGCACAACCGAGATTAATTCCTAAAATCAACGCGAATAATCTAAGAAGAGACCAGTTTTACTGATGAATCCACATCCCAAAATCAAATCAACCGGCAGATCCTTAACCAAGGCCAAAGACAAGGGCCACGAGAAATCACCAAACGAGATACTCCCTCAGACCCAACCATGCAGAGGCAACACCTGCCTCTCGGCAACCCGACATCTCTGCACCGAAAAAGGTTCTTGCAAGATGACCAAATTCAAGAAACCATTCCAAGCTCAACAATGAAAAGGAGCTACCAGAATCCAAAACGGTATAAATAGGTTCACTACTTACTCGAGAACAAATATAAGTCAGTGAGGATGAGATCGAGCACCGACACAGGCACACCAGGATTATAAGCCTAGACCCCGGAGTCGCTGCCCAGCCGGGCGTCATTTATTGACTCTGGATGCCGCGGCTGAACGCAACTATGTGCCCAGTTCGAACGCACCTAACGCAACGCCACGATTCCTCTTTAGCAGACTCAGTTGATGTTGGTAATCCGGAGTTCCCCGCGGTGACGCCCGCGGGCTGAATCTTAACTTCACGGTATCTCTCGTCCAAGAGCGACAACGCGGATATCGCTACAACGGCGACACGAAGTTCTTCCCAAGTACAGGGACGACAACGAAAAACAAAATGTGACTTATCCGCCGCTCGCATTCCCCTCAGGACAACTGAAACTAACTCTGGCTGTTGCAAATCAACTAACAAGGCCAAACAGGCCGTTTTAACTCTCTCCACTTATTGGTGTGACTCCTCTTTACCTTGCTGCATTTGAGAATATAGCGACACTCAAGTTGTTTGCGAACTCCCGTGGTCAGTCTTTGGCTAGTCACAAGATTCCTCAACTGCTGCAAGTAAAACCTTTCTGCCATGGCCCTGGATACAAGGGTCCTCAATTCGAATCTAGTTAACGAATACAATAGAGACAAGACTACTTGATAGGAAACACGAAACGCATCAGCGTTTTGTTCAAAGCGAACCAGCAACCATAACAACCTTTCAATTTGCTTGAGTCGGTCTATAACTAATTCTGTGATGTCTCGAAACAAATGCATATGGGGATAAGGTAATTTAGCTAACGCCCCGTCTAACCTCTCGGAAGACATAAGGGTGTTATTCCCAGTTTCGCTAGCGCACTACCCGGAAGATACAAAATCCTGCTCCCCAGTCCTCTTCCCATCAAGCTCTAAACATGTGAACTTAAACTGTAATTTATTAACCAAGGACTCCAATTCAGCGGTTTATTCCTTATCTCGATCCTCTAACTTTAATCCCCTTAAATCAGATATCCGGTTGGCTAAATGTAGCAACTGTACTGGCACCCTGTCTAACTGACTGCCACTAGGTTGAGTGCCCTCTAAGAAACCGATGTTGTCCTCAAGACTGCTCGCGGTTTTAAACTCATGGGCTGCCTTTGTCTCACCCACAACATCCGGCTTGACGTCAACCGGCTGAAGCACGGTAGCACGCAAGCGGTCTGCTAAGTCCGGAGTACTTCCCTGAATAGGCTGGCGTCTTATCGCCACCTCATAAGTGAGGTGGTCCTTCATGAATAGGCCGATCCCGGAGCACTACCTGACCGCCATTACAGAATTGATCACCTAGAACAGAATACAATCCCAAAGACAGAACACTATCAGAGTTAACAAATCAAACCAACACTAACTGAAATGGCAAAATTACAATCGTAACCATGCTCAGCTACCACTTAAGACCTGGTGGTCAAGGAAGGCAAGATTCGGTTACGATTGTGGAGGGGGCCGTAATCAGTTACTATTGGTTGGCTTTCCTTTTAATCACACAATTTATTTAAAATCAACAACAAATTAAAATAATGGCGATAATTTAATAATTGTCTCATGGCCGAAAGCCTTACTGGCAATAAATTAAGAATTGATTAAACTTGCTGCAACTTACAATTATAGTTATTAATTTAAAAGACCAAGGTCTTAGAGCTAGCTGCATACAATAGAATTGCCAAATTATAATTTTAAGACAAGTAACAACACTCACGGCTGAAGGCCTCAATGGAAATAAATTCAGAATTGTTTAACGGCTGAAGGCATTAATGGCAATAAATTAAGAATTGTTTAACTTGTTGCATTTTGCAAAGTACAGTTCTTAAAATACTGAAAACGAATCACCAAGGTCTTAAAGGTTAACTGCTAAAATAAAATGGCCACATTATAATTTTAAGACAAATAGCGACAATACGGCTGAAGGCCTTTAATGCCAAAAATATCAATTATTTAAAAATTTAACCAACATACTGTCAAACAGCAAGGCAATAGTAAAAGTTAATTTAAAATACAGGCAACTGATCACCAAACAGGTGAGACAAAATGATAGTAAACTTGGTAGCACAACCGTTTGAACTTGCTGTAACTCCAAGAATGGCAATTATATTAAAAAAAATAGATACATATAATAAAACAGCAAGTAAGATAACAAGGTTAATTCAAAAGGACAAGCAATCACCAAACAGATGAGATAATGATGGTAACTTGGTAACACAATAATAAAACACCAGGCCTAGTCACAGACGGTGCTCCAGGAAACGACCTCTGAGTAGGTCAGGCCAAAAACCATTTCGCGAGCGATGAGAAAGGTAGCCAAGAGTTACACTCAGTTCACAAGATGGTAACTCTGAGTAGTAGCAGTCTAATGCATGACTAATCATAATATCCATTGAAGCTTCGTAACTTCCGATAACCAAAGCAACGATGGAACACCATAACAAAGCCGTAACCGGTGGTCAGCACTACGTCCTCAGAATGGTGTGTTTAGAGCATCCGAAAGGAGAAAGGAACCATTACTACCAGAGTAGAAGAAACACCAACCGACCTATAAATCAAGGAAACTGTCAAAACTACAAGTCTTACCGGACAGCAACGGCAAGGTGAGGAAACGTACACTGCCGTTAGATACACTAACCTCCAGGGCAGGTCACTGAGGCTTTAGCAGCCACCAAGCAGGAAAAATACCGTTGGTTGAACTTAACAAATAGTAACACATAGAATGCAGCACTTGGTAACAAGAAGTCCAGGAAAGCTAATTAGATCCGCCTTCCCCAACGCTCCACTCACTGCTCTTTGTCTCGGCGACACTGCGAGCAGTAACACGAACCCGTCACTGGAGGATCGCGAGATCTCACGATGGTGGAGGTTTCACTGCTAGGATTAAAATGCACTAAACTTAAAGTTTGTTGGATGAGGTTGACGACTAGGTAGTGTACCCTCGCGACCGTAGCCCTTCCATCCAGCAGTGCATGCGTGCTGCCTGCGGTCCCGTTGTGTTCTCGCACTGCCCTCTTCGCTTCTCCGGAGTCCCTAACCGAACTCCTCACTCACACGACCCGGAAGAACTACGACGTCACTCCAAAGATGGGGCCACAGTTGCTACATATCGACAAAACCGCTGCTGCCACTAGCGGACAGGCAACGGTTGCGAAACCAAGTGGTGCCAGTCAACACAAGAAGAATACAAACAGCCGCAGCCATGTCAACTAAACGATACAGTCTGGCCTCGAACAGAGGACGGAAACCTACAACAGCACCAATTCGAGCCGCAGCACGGCTCAGTATATTCTGACAACTCTTCCTCCAAATCCAAATGTTAACTCTATGGGGTTATCGAGTAATTCGGGAAAAAGTTAATAGTGGGTTAATCGCCTTTAGCACGGAAAATGATTCCGTATGTCAACTCACCAGTAGATCGACTCATTAAAGGAGATATATTGAAGTATGTCTTGATACGTCATCGGAACAATATATATTGTATTCACGTAATTTCTTTACTGATGAAGCAAGATTGCGTGTTCCGCTTGCGTTATCTAGGCACGGACTCGTGTTTCGGTAACTGTTGTTAAACATCGATTATAATGGACAGGGACTGCGACTGCTGTGTTCGGATGAGGGCTGACTTGGCATCCCTTCGCTCACAGCTGCAATCGGCGCTGACTTCCGTCGCGCAGCTTGAGGCTGTTGCCAATGGGCACCACTGTGGGGAGCCGGACTCGGGTATCACGGGGATGTCAACCTCGTCCCGTCTGTCCCCAGATCGGTCTGCCGCTGTGGTTGCCCCGGTTGCTGCCCGCAGTGGTGCTGAGCCCTCGCCTGTGGTTGATTGGGAGGTCGTTCCAAGGCGTGGCAGGCAGCGAAAGGCGTCTCCGGAGGCTGATCAGAAAGCCTCCCCGGTGCGTCTGGCAAACCGGTTTCAGGCACTGTCTCTGGCTGAGCCAGATGCAGCTGCCTGCCCTGTTTCAGAGGATCATTCTCAGCCTTCAAGGTCCGGGCAACCGCAGAGGGTGGGCTCACTGGTAGTTGGGAGCTCCAATGTTAGGCGCGTAATGGGGCCCCTTAGGGATACGGCGGCTAAGGAGGGGAAGAAATCCAGTGTGCACTCTGTGTGCATTCCGGGAGGAGTCATTCCTGATGTGGAAAGGGTCCTTCCGGATGCCATGAAGAGCACAGGGTGCAGCCAGCTGCAGGTGGTGGCACATGTCGGCACTAATGACGTGTGTCGATCTGAGGAAATTCTCTCTGGATTCCAGCGGCTATCTGATTTGGTGAAGGCTGCCGGTCTTGCTTACGAGATGAACGCAGAGCTCACCATCTGCAGCATCGTTGACAGAACCGACTGCGGACCTTTGGTGCAGAGCCGGGTGGAGGGTCTGAATCAGAGGCTCAGACGGTTTTGCGACCGTATTGGCTGCAGATTCCTAGACTTGCGCCATAGGGTGGTGGGGTTTCGGGTTCCGCTGAATAGGTCAGGAGTTCACTACACTCAGCTGGCGGCTACACGGGTAGCGGAGGCTGTGTGGCGTGGACTGGGCGGTTTTTTAGGTTAGAAGGCCTCGGGAAAGTGCGGGATAGGCTGCAATGTCAAAGGGTGCTTGGCAATTACAGGACGTGCTTGGATCAAGGAACAGTCGGAATTTTAGTTGTAAATTGTTGTAGTTGCGCTGGAAAAGTCCCTGAGCTTCAAGCGCTAATAGAAAGCACAGAAGCTGATATCGTTATAGGTACAGAAAGCTGGCTAAAGCCTGAAATAAGTTGTGCAGAAATTTTTACGAAGTCTCAGACGGTGTTCAGGAAAGATAGATTAGGCAGAATTGGTGGTGGAGTGTTTGTGTCTGTCAGTTGTGGTTTATCTTGTAGTGAAGTCGAAGTAGATACTCCGTGCGATTTGGTGTGGGTGGAGGTTATACTTAACAGCCGAATTAAGTTAATAATTGGCTCCTTCTACCGACCCCCAGACTCCGATGATACAGTTGCGGAACAGTTCAGAGAAAGTTTGAGTCTCGTAACAAATAAATACCCCACTCATACGGTTATAGTTGGTGGGGACTTCAACCTACCCTCGGTATGTTGGCAAAAATACTTGTTCAAAACCGGTGGTAGGCACAAAACGTCTTCCGAGATTGTCCTAAATGCATTCTCCGAAAATTATTTCGAGCAGTTAGTCCACGAACCCACGCGAATTGTAAATGGTTGCGAAAACACACTTGACCTCTTGGCCACAAACAATCCAGAGCTGATAGAGAGCATCATGACTGATACAGGGATTAGTGATCACAAGGTCATTGTAGCTAGGCTCAATACCATTTCTTCCAAATCCATCAGAAAAAAACGCAAAATAATTTTATTTAAAAAAGCGGATAAAGTGCCACTAGAAGCCTTCCTAAAAGACAATTTCCATTCCTTCCGAACTGACTATGCGAATGTAGACGAGATGTGGCTCGAATTCAAAGATATAGTAGCAACAGCAATTGAGAGATTCATACCTCATAAATTGGTAAGAGATGGAACGGATCCCCCGTGGTACACAAAAAAGGTCCGAACGCTGTTGCAGAGGCAACGGAAAAGCATGCGAAGTTCAGAAGAACGCGATATCCTGAAGATGGGCTAAAATTTACAGACGCGCGAAATTTGGCACGTGCTTCGATGCGAGATGCCTTTAATAGGTTCCACAACGAAACATTGTCTCGAAATTTGGTAGAAAATCCGAAGAAATTCTGGTCGTATGTAAAGTACACAAGCGGCAAGACGCAGTCAATACCTTCGCTGCGCAGTGCCGATGGTACTGTTATCGACGACTGTGCCGCTAAAGCGGAGTTATTGAACGCAGTTTTCCGACATTCCTTCACCAGGGAAGACGAATGGAATATTCCAGAATTTGAAACACGAACATCTGCTAGCATGAGTTTCTTAGAAGTAGATACCTTAGGGGTTGCGAAGCAACTCAAATCGCTTGATACGGACAAGTCTTCAGGTCCAGATTGTATACCGATTAGGTTCCTTTCAGATTACGCTGATACTATAGCTCCCTACTTAGCACTCATATACAACCGCTCGCTCACCGATAGATCTCTACCTACAGATTGGAAAATTGCGCAGGTCGCCCCAGTGTTCAAGAAGGGTAGTAGGAGTAATCCATTTAACTACAGACCTATATCATTGACGTCGGTTTGCAGTAGGGTTTTGGAGTATATACTGTATTCAAACATTATGAATCACCTCGAAGGGAACGATCTATTGACACGTAATCAGCATGGCTTCAGAAAACATCGCTCTTGTGCAACGCAGCTAGCTCTTTATTCGCACGAAGTAATGGTCGCTATCGACAGGGGATCTCAAGTTGATTCCGTATTTCTAGATTTCCGGAAAGCTTTTGACACCGTTCCTCACAAGCGACTTCTAATCAAGCTGCGGAGCTATGGGGTATCGTCTCAGTTGTGCGACTGGATTCGTGATTTCCTGTTAGGAAGGTCGCAGTTCGTAGTAATAGACGGCAAATCATCGAGTAAAACTGAAGTGATATCAGGTGTTCCCCAGGGAAGCGTCCTGGGACCTCTACTGTTCCTGATCTATATAAATGACCTGGGTGACAATCTGAGCAGTTCTCTTAGACTGTTCGCAGATGATGCTGTAATTTACCGTCTAATAAG
This sequence comes from Schistocerca gregaria, assembly GCF_023897955.1. Lineage (NCBI taxonomy): Eukaryota > Metazoa > Arthropoda > Insecta > Orthoptera > Acrididae > Schistocerca > Schistocerca gregaria. The sequence goes on from NC_064923.1 coordinate 294,221,323, forward strand.
GTCATCCGAAGACCAGTATCAGCTGCAAAGCGATTTAGAAAAGATTGCTGTATGGTGTGTCAGGTGGCAGTTGACGCTAAATAACGAAAAGTGTGAGATGATCCACATGAGTTCCAAAAGAAATGCGTTGGAATTCGATTACTCGATAAATAGTACAATTCTCAAGGCTGTCAATTCAACTAAGTACCTGGGTGTTAAAATTATGAACAACTTCAGTTGGAAGGACCACATAGATAATATTGTCGGGAAGGCGAGCCAAAGGTTGCGTTTCATTGGCAGGACACTTAGAAGATGCAACAAGTACACTAAAGACACAGCTTACACTACACTCGTTCGTCCTCTGTTAGAATATTGCTGCGCGGTGTGGGATCCTTACCAGGTGGGATTGACGGAGGACATCGAGAGGGTGCAAAGAAGGGCAGCTCGTTTTGTATTATCGCGTTATAGGGGAGAGAGTGTGGCAGATATGATACACGAGTTGGGATGGAAGTCATTACAGCATAGACGTTTTTCGTCGCGGCGAGACCTTTTTACGAAATTTTAGTCACCAACTTTCTCTTCCGAATGCGAAAATATTTTGTTGAGCCCAACCTACATAGGTAGGAATGATCATCAAAATAAAATAAGAGAAATCAGAGCTCGAACAGAAAGGTTTAGGTGTTCGTTTTTCCCGCTCGCTGTTCGGGAGTGGAATAGTAGAGAGATAGTATGATTGTGGTTCGATGAATCCTCTGCCAAGCACTTAAATGTGAATTGCAGAGTAGTCATGTAGATGTAGAAGTCATGTAGATGTAGAAGATTTATAAATTATTGAAACCTGAGCCCACCAAGAATTCCTCTCTGGTGCCAATCTCCTCATCTCATAGCAGAAATAGTGCCCTACGTCGTCAGTTATTTGTTGGATGTATACCAATATCTGTCTTTACCCTCTACAGCTACCTCTAGTACCATGGAAATGGTTCACCGATGTCATAACTCATGTCCTAACAACCTGTCCCTTCTTCTTGTCATTGTTCTCCGTGTGTTAGACTCTTCGCCGATTCCGAGGACAACCTCATCTTTACCTAACTCATCAGTCCATTTGATTTTCATCATTCTTTTGTAGCACCATACCTCATGTGCTTCGATTCTCTTCTGCTCCGGTTTTTTATGATTCACTGCCATACAGTGCTGTACTCCGAACATACAGTTTCAGAAATTTATTTCTTAAATTAAGGTTTATATTTGATACTATCAGACTTTCCTTGGCCAGAAACGCCTTCTTCGACTGAACCAGTCTGCTTTTTTCTATCCTTCCTACTTCATTTGTCATTGGTATCTGAATTCTAAGGTTACAGAATTCATTAACTTTGACTACTCCGTGCTCTCTCCAGTCTCATTTCTGTTACATCTCATTACTTTTGTCTTTTTCCACTTTACTCTCAATCCATAATCTGTACTCAAGAGGCTGTTCATTCCATTCGACAGATTTTGTAACGCAGCTGTACCATCAATGAAGATAGCAAAGTAATCAGTGAATCTAGTAATTGATATTCTTTCGCGTTGTATGTTAATCCCACCCTTCAACCTATCTTTCATTTCCGTCATTGGTCGTTCGACGTAAAGATTGAACAGTAAAGATTGAACAGTAACGTCGAAAGATTGCATCCGTTTTGTACAGTCATACTACTAAGGCTTCATTTTTGTCCTTACCCGTTTTTCTCTATAGTTTACTCAGAATTTTCTCAAAACTTCGAACATCATGGAGGTTTTTACACTGTCGAACCCTTTTTGCAGTACGAAAAGTCCTATGAAAGTGTCTTGATTTTTCCTGAAACTTGTTCCCATTAATATGTGCTATTTCAGGACTGCCTCTCTGGAGCCTTTACCTTTCCTGAAGGGAGTCTGGGTTCGGTTTGGTTGTTTGAGGGAGGAGACCAAACAGCGAGGTCCTAGGTCTCATCGGATTATGGAAGGAAGTCGGCCGTGCCCTTTCAAAGCAACCATCCCGGCATTTGCCTGGAGCGATTTAGGGAAATCACGGAAAACCTAAATCAGGATGGCTGGACGCGGGATTGAACCGTCGTCCTCCCGAATGCGAGTCCATTGTGCTAGCCACTGCGCCACCTCGCTCGGTGAAGGCAGTCTGGTCGTCATCTAATAGACAGTTAATTTTCTTTTCCATTATTATGCATGATATTCTTGTCAGCAGCTTGAGTGCATGGGCTCTCAATCTGACTGTGCGATTATTGTCTCACTTGTCAGCTCTTGTAACCTTCGGAATTGTGTAGATGATGTGAATAACAATAAAGGAAAAATAAAAACTCGATTACCATTATAACTATTATTAAAGTTACAACAAGTCGGATAACATCCCGTAGGATATACTACAGGATCCAGTAGACATCAACTCTATAATACCAGTACACATATCCGACATGGCTCGTTCAGGAGTCATACTTTGTGCATTATGACAAACATCTTTTGGGTGTATTCAGTTTTATTATGACAACCCATCAGTGTGGTTGGACTCTCAACGTGGGTAACTTCCCGTATGCTGGGTCTCAGTAATTGTCCATCTTCATAATGAGAATACAACCTTTATAAACCTGAAGTCTATATGCTGACATGAAACCAGTAGCTGCGAATAAAGTACCTTCATGCAGCTATGCGGCTTTTGGAAACATCTCATCGTTCTTGACTTTTTTTAACTGTGACAATTATTATGATTGTTTGAATGGTTGTTAAGTGTTGGATGGTTCTTATTGTTAATCACAATTTCTCTGAGCAGTGGTTTCCTCCCTAGAAAGTACCTTTTGTGGATGATATTTCCTCGAACGTTTGATGGTAATTGGCCAGTTTCATAGGGCCCAACTTTAATATTCGTTTGGTTGCCGTCTCCCCCCCCCCCCCCCTCTCCCCCCAGTGATACTAGAATTTTCCGCCAATGATATTAGAAATTCCTATGGAATGTTATCATTCCCTTATGTTGTATTCGATCCCAAGTCTTCCGGAGCCCATTTAAATTCTGAACCTAATATTGTATCCTCTATTTCTTCCACTAGAACTTTCAATTTCTTCTGTCACGTCCTCAGACAAGTGCTTCCCCTCATAGAGGGCTGTCTGCTCCCATATCTGACTTTAAGAATGGAACTGTCTTTGCAATCTTAATATTACAACGCTTACTTTTAATTTCTCCGAAAGGAGTTTACACTTTACTGTATGCTGATTAAGTCTTCCCGACGACTTTTTTTTCGTTTTCTTCACATTTATCCTGCTGGAGTTTCACATAGGATACCCTCCACTCACTGTTTATTATGTTCCTAAGTGATCTATATTGCTTTATTCCTGACTTTCCCTGATAATGTTTTTCTTAATTTGGAAATATGTTATAAGTTCCTATGGGACCAAATTGCTGAGGTGATCGGTTTCTAGGCTTACACACTACTTAATTTAACTTCAACTAACTTACACTAAGGACAACACACACACCCATGCCCGGGGGAGAATTCGAACCTCCGAGGGGGGCAGCCGCGCGGACCGTGACAAGGCGCCCAAGACCGATCGGCTGGCCCACGCGGCCTCTCTTCTTCTTCTTTTTCAATTGAAGTAGTTTTCCAGTTACCCAATATTCCTCGCTTGTACATACGTTTGTCTCATCATTCCTCAGTACTTCAGTATTTCACTTCCTCTCGTAATGAAAATTCCGGATCATTCTCTTAACGTTCAACCTTACTAAATCGAGATCTAGGTCTGTATATCTTCCCGGATACGTCTTACAATCCAATATCTAATTTAGGTATCTCGTTCTGGCCATGATGTAATGCAGTTGAGACCTTCCATTGTCTTTGGGTATTTAAAAGCATGCCTCCTGGTCTTGTGATTTTCGAACAAAGTATTCACTATGACATCTGAAATTTCGTCTTCCACCCTTGTCATTCGTACCAACACGCCCATATTCCTTGCTAACCCTTTTTCCTAACAATTCCCCTAGAATTGTCTCTCGCTACCCCATGATTGTTAGGTTTTCTTCTTCATTTACATGCTGCTTTATCCGTTCAGTATTTTCATATAATTTCTCTATGTCTCCATTTTCTGCTTGCGACGTCAGCATGTTTACCTCATACATCGTTGTAGGCTTTGGTTTGCTGTCGTCCCTCACGGGAACAACCCTTCACTGAACTGTTCACAGTAGCTCACTCTCTATCCTACCTTCCTATTCAAAACGAATCCTACTCCCGTTATACCATTTTCAGCTCTTGTTGATAATAACCTACTAGTCTCAACACAAAATCTTATCCCCTTCTTTTACACTTCACTGGCGTCCACTAAACTGAGCGCCACGCTGCACCACGTACCAGCAGGGTGGGAGTTCCCTCAACTCTCGGTCGGGCTTTTATAGCGCCCACACAGCTCTTCCCAGCTGAATTACACTTGAGGGCGGTAGTAAGTTACCTGCAAGTCCACCTCGCGTCACTGGTGTTTTTCTCCGAGTTTAATTTCAAAGTTTAGCCTATCCAAGTTTCCACTATTTACAACGCCACTTCTTCTCCATCAGCTCTTGGATTTATTAAGCGCATTTGGGCCATGATCATCAGACAAGACGTTCGTTTCATCAAGAGACCTTCTTGTACTACAGTAGATTGTACATTATGAGTGGGGTACCGGACAAGTGAAATATAATTAAATGAATTTGTGTTTTGTTGGTGTCTAAATAAACACACATAAAAAAATGTTTTGCATCATCTCGGTTCCGAGAGTGCCCAAACTTGTACAGAAAATTGGTATAGAGATCAACATGAACATCACTTCCGCCCTTTTTATTATGAACCATACATAGCTTGTTATACCACCATACAGAGAGGCCATCAGAGGTGGTGGCCCAGATTGCTGTACACACCGGTTCATCTAATACCCACTAGCAAGTCCCCTTGCGTTGATGCATGCCTGTATTCGTCGTGGCTTGCACAAGTTCATCAAGGCACAGTTGGTCCATATTGTCCCATTCCTTAACGTCGATTCGGCGTGGATCCCTCCGAGTGGGTTGTGGGTCACGTCGTCCATAAACCGCCCTCTCAATCCATCCGAGGCATTTTCGACAGGGTCCATGTCTGAAGAACATGCCGGTCACTCTAGTAGGAAGGATGTCGTTAACCTTAACGAAGTCATTCACAAGATGTGAGCGATGGGAGGGCGAACTATCGTCCATGAAGACGAATGCCTTACCAATATACTGCCGGAATGGTTGTACTATCTGTCGGAGGATAGCGTTCACTTATCGTACAGCCGTTACGGCGCCTTCGATGACCACCAGCGGCGTACGTCAGCCCCACATAATGCCACCCCAAAACAGCAGGGAACCTGCACCTTGCTACACTCGCTGGACAGCGTTGCCTCCAAACACGTCCCCGACAGTTGTCTGGTTGAAGGCACATGCGACACTCACCGGTAAAGAGAACGTGGTCCCCATCCTGAGCGGTCCATTCGGCATGTACCGCGGTGCAAGGTGTCGTGGTTTGCAAAGATGGACCTCGCCATGGACGTCAGAGTGATGTTGCGTGTCATGCAGCCCATTGTGCACAGTTTGTCTCGTAACACAACGTCCTGGGGTGCACAAAAAGCATTATTCAACATCGTGGCATTAGTGTCAGGACTCCTTCAAGCCATAGTCCATAGGTAGCGGTCATCTACTGCAGTAGTAGACCTTGGGCGGTCTGAGCAAGGCATGTCATCGACAATTTCTGTCTCTCTGTGTCTCCTCCATGTCCGGACAACATCGCTTTGGTTCACTCGGAGATGCCTGGACACTAGTGTTTTGACTAGGCTGGTTATGCCCCAAAGTACCATTATCCAAGATAGTGGCGATGACGTCATCCAATATGGTGGATTTTGGCGGGAAGTTTGAATGTTGGAGGGAAATTGCCACCCCCTCCCCCAAAGAAATGGCGCAATGTTTGAATTCCAACATGATAATGCGTCACACCAAGAAAAATGGCAGTAGAAAGGGACTTGTCATTATTTTACCAGTTTCATGCATGTCTGTTCGCCATTGAGTCTGGACTGCAGATGGCTTAGTTGATATCGTCGCCACCAGAGAGCACTACCGTGATGTCATCCAGGATGGTGGGTTTTGGTGGGAAGTTTGAATTTTGGCAGCAAGAACGTCAATTGTGCTACCTCCACTAACCTAAAGCCTCCCCAGTAAAAATCGCGCAAAGTTCAAATGCCAACATGATAATGCGTCACACCTAGGAAAATGCACTTGTCCTTATTATTTTACCAATTTCAAGCAGATGTGTTCTCCACTGGCTCTGGATTCCAACTGGCTTAATTCATATTGGTGCCACCAGAGGGCGCTCTCCTGACGTCAGATCATCATGCAAGTATCGTTATTCAAGATGGCTGCACCTGATGTATCCACCACGAACTCCAGAGTGGCTTAGTTAATATCGTGACCACCAGAGGACGCTACGTGACATTGCGTGATGACACACGGTCGTCTGCTCTCTTCCGCGGGCGAGCAATACAAACGGACACGAGCCGCGCCACCGGCCCGCAGGCGTCCGACTACTTTCGTTACACACCCTCGGCTGCCGCCTCCATACACACGCCGGACATAGTCTTCTGTAAATATGCTATCACCCACATCGCCCATCTAACCTATCAATTATGTAAGCACTTAATTGAATTTCAATTTTAATCATATTAAATAATTCAATTTACAATTTCAAATACGTATGAAAACGTGTTCATTATACTTTCAACTACCTAGGTTCGACTACTTTTCAAGGACCAGGCCGCCACCTCTTCCTAGGAACCGTCGCCCAGTTTGAATTCTGGCAGTAAAGAAAGGTCACTTGCGCTTTCGCTACCAACCTAAGAAAATTAGGGGGAAAGAAAGGACACTTGTACTAATCTCATCCACCCGACTGCCACTTCCTCCTAGGATCCGGCACCAAGTGTGAAATATGCCAGTAAACAAAGCTCAATTCGGTTTTCGCTACCAACCTAAGAAAAATTGTTTCAAACGAAGCTCACCCCCACCACTAACCTAAGTTGCCAGACTGCCACCTCTTCCTAGGGTCGGGTGGTAAAAGGACCCTGCCCGCACTAGGCTGATGGAGAGAGGAAGGACTGTATTTGTTTGCGGGCAGTTTATTTAGGGATGGAGTGTATGTATCACAGAACACGCGATCTGACATGTCCCACAGCATACAGACCGGCAAACTACTCCTACATAACTCATGTATAAAGCTCTACACACATTCTTGCTAATTGTAAGCCGACATAAATAACACATTGCACAACCTATAGACATGCGAACCACTCATAAACAATGCAGAGCATTTACGTCCAGATAGTGAAAGAACTCCCAAATTGTCAAAATAATATTCCCCGTAAAGACTCTGCTTGCTAATCGTCAACAGTCGAAATCATACACCAACCTTTATTTAAACAATTAAAGGCAGCACCACCGCGAAGTGTATTCGCCAATGAGTCCATAGCCCAACTGACTTAGTTCATATCGATGCCACTAGAGGACGCTGTAGTGATGCAAGTATCGTAATCTAAGATGGAGCCACCTACTGGGTTCAACGTGAGCTCCAGACTCCAACTAGCTTAGTACATTTCCTTGCCATCACAGGAGGCCACAGTGATACCAATTGATGATGCAAGTACAGTTATCCATGATGGCAGCAAGCAGTGTGTTCTCCATGAGGTCTAGCAGTACCACCAGCAGAGGACGCTATCGCCCCTTCTGTGGTGTAAGCCAAGATGGTGAGGAAAAACGACTCAGACTGCTCTGGGCTACAGGGGGAAAGTAAGGATTGACAGCATTCTATTTATATTGAAACAACTTATTTAATGATAAAGTATATCTATCAAACTGTCACAAAACACCCACCCAGATGTGCCTGGGACCATTTTGCACAGTCCACAGGCACACAACCAACTCGTAATTTCAGTGCACAATAGGAAACTGCTCGTAAATAATACAGCAGATTAGTGCTTCCCAGGACACACAGTAGACCTGAGTTAGCATTCGACTGTGGATACGCTGCATGTTATGTCCAGATCGGTGTTGAGATGCGGATCCACAATATGTCACGAATGGCATAGGGTTTGGAGGTGGATCCCTTACGCGCAATGCACGAAGCGATATTAGAATGCAGATCCACAATATGTCACATCCGAGTTATCGTTTGGGTGTGGATGTGTCACGGACTATAGATATGGAGCTCTGTTTGGAGACGGATCCAGCATGCGACACATCTGCGATAATGATTGCAGCTGGACCAACCAAGCGTTACGTCTTGACTCGTATTCTATGTTCGAAGTTTTGTCCACCAGCAGATTGGATCGGGTCCTGAGAGCCGTCCATGAGGCGTACATGTATACAGACATACAGACACTAGAGCAAACGCTCTCCGAATGTGGAGGTGGCTGGATACATTCGAGTGCAGTGCTATATTATACTTCCCGATCAGTGAATTTGGGCTAGGTCTTGGCAGCTGTGCTGTATTTACCATATATTTTAGAACATAGAGCGATATGTTATGTAATGACCGCATGAATAGATCTGACCTATAATGGATAGAATTGCGAAAAATGACGAGAGAATAGGTATAAATTGACCGAATATAGAACCAAATTCGGTGAAATTGAGGAAGTACTTTGCAGTCTTCTGGTTCCCGCCGAACAATTTGTATGTGGCACTAACTATGCGGCAACAGGAGGAATCCGAGAAAATGCAGACATCAAAACGAAGGAAATAAGGGAGGAAGTAATTTTTTTCCTATTGAGGCAGTATTGTATTGTATGTCTATTGAGGTACCAGTGACACACGCGAGTTGACTACTGTATTTGATGCTATTTGGAATGACACAGAACTATTCGTTTCTAAACTTACTTCCACCTGCGTTAAAAGATAACAGAGAGTGGACCGGGTGATCGATTGAGATGGAGTTGTAACGAGGTACTAATTAATGGTTGCAAGATTCATTCTAGAGAAGGATAAGTTGATGGAGCTCAATTTTTTTTTCAAGTGTTCTATCCTCATGCATCAGTCAGTTGACATAGCCAGCGTTCTACTCGTATACAGCTACGTGGTCAATATGTGTTTTAAAGAACTGTCTACTTGCGATCGTTAACAGTAAACCTGTCTGTCGTCAGAGGACTTCCATCTAATGTGTGAAGAAACTTGACACACTCCTGTAAACGAACTTTGATTTATGCGATCGCCCCTGTCGCATCTCGTGTGTGTAAAATCGAGACTTCAGCGTCATAACTAAGTTATAGGCATGAGCTTGTAATGCGCTACAATCCCTGTGTACACATCTGCCTGACATATGTTGCGTTTACAGAGTTAGTGGAGGAATGACTCGTTATTTTCACATGTCGGACGCTGCTACTATGCGTTTATCTGTTTCCTTGTAGGATGTATCGACCGCTACTGTCATTTTATATAGGTCTGAATCAGGTGTGGTATAATTTCTGAACTGTGATCGGGTGTGAACAGCAGACACTATACGTCTCCACAAAGCTATACTGTGCTCGAATGATGCAAAGTAAATTTTTTGGGGAAGCAGTTTTTTTCGTTTTAGGATTCGATAAGATAGTTCAGCGTAGAAAAACTGTGAAGAAGAATGTATGTCTTATAGCCCAGATTGATAATCGATCAAACATTATAGCGCGTTTTTAAGTGCAAAACGTTGTAGTCATGGGAGTGTGTGTGTTTATGTTCTGTCTCTCTCTCCCTCTCTCTCTCTCTCTCTCTCTCTCTCTCTCTCTCTCTCTCTCTCTCTCTCTCTCTTAACAATACTTTCCACGTGCAGATCCTAGACTCTACCACAGTAATTTAGAGTTGAGAATGCTCTGCCACTCCGATACACATAGAATGCTTTGCGACTCCGATACACATAGAGATGGATCGTAAATTAAGTACTATGCTCGAGGACTTAGAAATACGTAAGGTGCTGTCTTGTATACTTTGATGATTTAAGTGATCGGGAATTAACTGTGAATGGACGTACTGGGTAGTCATCTATCCATCCTTGCAATGATACTCACCAAGTAGAGAATGGATGGTTTAACCATGATAGTGAAATTGAGGAAATATGCTGTCATATGATTGGCGGGTGTTGAAATTAGTTTAAAATTGTTCGGACTATCAAGTTTCATGTTTATTATTAGAGTACATGAATGGTGTCTTTTCCATCGCATCACTGCAAAGGTTAGCAGGTAATGATTGACTGATATGGTTTGTTCGAGTTTCGGTACAAGTTTTCGTGGATGGACGGAGCCTTCCGGGGGTTGCTAGCAGCGAAATAGTGATCGCGTACATGAGGTCAACATGAGGAATGAGTGGCAATGGCACGAGTAGCTATCATCCATTCCGTCATTGTGGTATGTGAGTTTAAATGTAGAGGTCGGCAATCAGTTTAGGACACTGCTTTCGAAACTCTCCAGAATGCTGCCAAACTCTTCTAGTCTCCTTATGTTATGTGTTTTATTTAAAAATGATCGGTTCTTATGCTATCCTCCGTAAGAATATTGTTTACACACTGTGATGTCTAGTTTTCTGCAAGAGGTATTGGATCAGAGCGTCAAAATGTGAGTTTAGAATCTAACACCGACCTCGAAGTCGTGGTGGAAAACGAAATCTTTGGTAGTGTACAAAAGCGTGTTAGTAAAGAGTCTGAACCAAGAGCAGAGAGAGCGTCTCATAATTCGCTTAGAGTATAGGTGATGAAACTTTGAAGTGGTCTATGCGGCGTCTGTCTATTTGATAGAATCGGTCATAAACACAGCAGGAGTAGCAGTAGCAGTTTGAAGTGAGAGCCGGTAAGGAAGGGGCAATACCGCTAGGAAACCTTCAATGGCAGGACACTACGCTGTTCTGGGGATGTATTGTGAAATCTCTTTCTTAGCGCTGGAGGCCGACCGCAGCTATGTGTCATTGTGAACGCTTCGACGTCTACGTGACTTCTAATTCGTATGAGCTTTTATAGTTTGTAATTTTTCTATGTTGGAGTAGGTATAGAATAACAACGATAGCATGTTGGGGATCTGTAGTACTTGTATATAATTTGCATATGCACCACATTACGCGCATTTCTACCAAATGCTCAAAACACGGTCCTGTTGCAGTAACTCAGCTCGATCTGTTTCTGCACGGGTTGCAGAAGGTGTTGGATATGTCTTTCTCCTACTTAAATTGGAACTAGCACTTGTAGAAAGCTGTAGAAATATGTGCGACTGGAGGATGTGTAGGGTGTGATTAAAAGGAGGTTGTAATTTTACTGTAGCATACCGATTCGAGGAATGGGACTCGTTTAGAGATACGAGAATACATGAAATATGATTGACTTCTGGGTGTGAGCCTAGGCAAGTATGTGTTTGAATGGACGTAATTTCTAAATATATAGCGTAAGTCTAGAGATCTGAGAAATTTGTGTAATTTTTTTTTCTTAGGAACTCAATAAGCACATCATCTACTACTACTGTCTGTCATGGTCTGTAACTCAGCGCATATATCGCAGAACGGCTGATATGGTGTCGAGACAGAATGCGTTGCAAAAACTAATGACTTATGTTGTTGTGTGCGATGTGATGGAGTCGCAAATAGCACTTGCATACTGAAACGTCCCCTTTGAACAATTATACATGACTGTGCTTAAAGTGACACACAATATTTTTTTAGCGCAACGCAATCTGACTTTCAATAATCCCTACAAAAGAATGGCCCTGACTAACATTAACCTATACCTTTCACAAATCACTTACCTCACAAAAATCATCGTTAGTCGAACTGCTGCAATACAGCGAGCGCCACTAGTGCCAGCTAAATAAAAGATTCAAACTACGGAAGGCACTAACTACTGATAGGCATAGTTAGCAAATTAAAGATTTTAATAGAGAACAAACAATGTATTTACCTTAATAGTCATAATATATATATCAGTTCATGACATCCAGTCTTACAAATTTCAAAACTCCGCCATTTCTCTCACCACATCCACCACTGCTGGCGGTTCACCTCCAACTGCGCAACGCTACGCGCTGTTAACATCCATCTGACCAACACTACAATGGCAGACAACAATGCAAACTAGCCACAGACTGCACACAGTACAACCAGTGATTTTCATACAGAGCGCTATGTGGTGGCGGCGTTACCAATATACGAACCTAAACAGCCTACTTACAATACTACGTTCAAAGTTCATTGAGTTTATCGCGAGGTTGTATCGTTGGCTCTTAATACACACTTTTATATGGTCATGGTCACGATATTTGTCTGGAAAAGATCACCTCATTCGAGGTAATGTCGTTCCTCGATTCGTAAAACGGTTATAGGTTTTAACATGGATACTTGGGTGTACCAGTAGAACGAAGAGCGCTTGTGAGAGTAACCTGCAGTAGTTGTTGAGATCGGGATTTTTTCTTTAATATGTGCTCGATTACGTCTATGACACGGTGGTATGACTTGCAGGAAGAAGGTAAGAGGCATGCACAACCATCATTGATTTTTGGTCAGTATTCTTTGGTGTCGTATGCATCCAGTAATTGAGGAGGTAATATTATACTTAGTATTAGTGCTGGGTGTGTGATGTGTTCGCATTTGAGCATCAGGTTTATAAAGCATATCTGATTGTGTAAAGGAAATGCCTATGTGCTGTAGTAGGAAGGGTATAGATTTTACTTGGAGTACTGTGACAGCGAAGGGAGGAGTATGTCTAGTGATAAGGAAGGTACAGGTATCTCTAAAGCCACAGCAGTCAACAATGTGTATTTCTGATAGTTTGCTCATTGCCGCATACGGTTCAGTTGAGACCTCGATTGTAAGATTTAATTGTAAGTGTAATGATAGAAGATATATGTGAGGGGATTTCTAGAATATGTTCGTGTATGGAAAACTTGTAGTGGTATTGATTCGCGTTCCCCTGTTAATGGTAAAAGTCTTCCGAATGCAGAGGCCTGTTGGAGTGTAGGAATGTATCATAGTTAACTTCACCATCTTCTAGAAGACCGAATAGAGAACTAAGTATGTGGTGGGCGGCTTTCGTGATCAAGTGTAACTTCGAGAAGATGGTGCGTTTGCGGTGGAGCGTTATTCCTTCCCATGTAAATTGTTCAGTCTACTGGTTCTGCACATTTGGTGACTCTATTCAGTTGAGGGAATACCGATTGTGGTGTGTCGGACTCATGGTTGCTGTTTTCTAGATGTGGGAAAGAATATTGATCATCTGGAATCTATAACATAACGGACTTTGGTATTCGAGAGTGGAAATATAATTTGTTCCTAGTTAGTCAATGGTTTATAGCACGCTGCACCTCGCTAAAGTTTGGTGTTTATAAAGAAATAATTCCGAGTTCAAATCTTGTGAATTGCATATATTGGTTATTACTTAATTGACAACCATGTGGCAGTGACACTTTTCAAAGCTTTCTGCCTTATCAGAAACATTTCTATTACATACTGTGTATGATAATGCCGACTTAATCGTATCACGAAATTAAACAAACATTTCACAAAAGATTTGATGGGTAGTCTTGGTGTTGCTATTTCCACCAAGTTCCTGTCTAAGACCTATTTCCTGTCAAATAAAGTAGACTGCTATGGACTTCTCACTGCGTTTACTAGATTTCGATTAGCATGCCTCATTTGACCATAGTTAGATCCAGTTTCAAGAGTGACGTAAGCACCATCTAAAGGCATCTAGCTGATCTTAACTCTATCATGCACAGCTCGGCAGTAGGGATGCAATGTTGCTGCGTGAACTTCCTCCGTGCTACCCAGTGTCACAAACATATCGTTGGCCGCTCAGGTGTAACTTCTTTGATGTGTCGGTCACGCTGTTAACCTCTGGCGGTGGGTTTCTCGCAGTTGCCGAGTGGGAAAGCGTATAGCTGCGGATTCATTTACTGGTCACATCGAGGGACACGCAGACTGCTGAGTTCTGCACAGTTACTTATATCACACGCAAAGCTCATTTATTTTGTTCGTAGGTAATTTGGTCATAAGAATTTTTCTCTAAAACAAAAAAGAAGGATTACATATGTACATTGGTGTCCAAATCTTAGGACATACACTCGTACTGTGAAAGGCGGGAACACGAAATGCATGCATGAACATTGTCGAACATGATCGTTTTAGTGGTCCAGGTGTTATAGCGTGGGGAGGCATGATTTTGTGCAGGTGCACAAACCTCCAGCTCTCTGAACACGGCACATTCAACGGTCAACGTTATCTTCTTCCCAATGTGTGACTTTTCAAGGGAGATTTCGGCTCTGATTTCATTTTTATGGATGACAATGCGCGACGGCATCCAACAGTACTGATGGAGAAGCTCTTGGAGCGAGAGGGTATTCAGCGAAAGGACAAGACTGCCCGTTCCCCCAACTAAATGTGCATCGAACACGTGTGGGGTGCGTTAGGGATATGTAAAGCAGCACATCCGCTGGCACCAGCCAACAGTTGCCAACCGCCCTAGTGGGGGAATGGAACCTACTGCCGCAAGAATTTCTAACCATTGTCGACAACAATCATTGCCGTCCGTGGTAATCATGCCCCATTGTGTCCCCCCGTTTGAAATATCCAGTAAACCGCCATGAATCACGGTGCCTCACTGTAATTACTGTCTTTGAATAAAAGTATAATTTCTGTTCGTCTCGTTGCGTATACAGTTCAGTCACCTCATATAATATATTGCACCAGCTCTTCTGTTTATGGTCGAAGTTTCATCGAGCTATGTTACTTGGCAGTGTCAGATCATGTGATAGTTACTTCCATCCTTCAGTTTTGATAACCATTATAGTAACGTGGGGATGATCAAGTCCACAAAGAGCAGGAGCGACGTTTTTACAACTTAAAGTCACTCTTTTTTAAACTGAATGATTTATGTCAATTCAATACAGGTGTTTGCTTGTACTTAATTCATCGTGCCATAAGAACACGTATCTTAGTTCTGGACTTCATGTTCAGCTTAGGTCAGCCAATACATCTTTGTTATAATGCATAGTGATGCATTTTTAATATTCTGTAGCATATCTATGCTACATTTAGTTTTCAGGTCTTAACTATGTTTTGCGTTGCGACCACATAATTAGTTTGATAAGAATGGCCACAGTAGCTTCAGTGCTAGCACACTGACTGATCTGATTTACAGTCACTTAAAACAACTTATATCCTCTCCGACAGTTCATTGTTTCCGTATTTATAACGCTCATACAAATGATTGAAATGGCTGTAAGCACTATGTGACTTAACATCTGAGGTCATCAATCCCCTAGAACTACTTAAACGTAACTAACCTAAGGACACCATACACATCCATCCCCGAGGCAGGGTTCGAACGTGCGACCGTAGTAGTCACGTGGTTCCAGACTGTAGCGCCTAGAACCGCTCGGCCACAACGGCTGGCACCGCCCATACAAATTCCCAGCTTGTTCTCGTTTGTTAAAGCTGCAGCAACACTAGTAGGCATATATTTCGTGATCCCATATGAAATTAAATACAATATGTAACGAACTGGAGAGGCGAGCGACTATGAACAAAGAACAGGCTTTCAGCAATCCGGTGGACGATGAAGTTTAGTTTTCCATGTTTCTGAGAAAAAGTGTCGATAACGGACTGTCGTTTTGCATACCTTTAAAATTCAAAATTTGTGTTCCCCGCATTTGAATACCGAAAAAATTTTCTGGAACGGTACAGGACCATATTTGTCACCCGATATTTGGATGGAAGATATACTATCACGATCGATGAACAGTGTCAGACTTTATAACAAGTGCACTTAGTTATTTAAAAAGGCACTCTCACGATTTTTGTGGACGTCGACGGTGATTATGTAGAAAACTAACAAAATTTTCCTTTTAAATATACATAAAAATACGAAATAAGTTCGATCATTTAGAGTTTTTTGCTTTTTTTCGAATGTTAAATGGTTCATAGGATCCCCTAAACCATACCTCAAGCTGTGATCAATTCCCCACCATTGAATTTCAACAAAATACGGGAAGGTTATTGTGTAAGTTTAGTGCACTTCATTCAACGCATTAGGGTGCAATATGCATTTTAAATTGAAACATTGAAATACTGCTGAAAGAAATGAAAACAGGTACAAATAGAACAGATAACGTAGCCTTTCCGAAGGAGAAACATCAAAACACGTGGATCGTAAAACTTTTAGTAGCGATGCTGTTGTTTCCTTGCGGTGTCATGTCTAGAGAAGTTTATATCGTCATGACTAGACACAAAACGGTGCCAGTGCTTGAGTGCTCCAAAAATATTATGTACACACTATTTGCATGATAAAAGACAACAGCAATGGGATTATTCTGCATATTGCATATCCTCCAAATGTACTGGGAATATATTTTTCATAAAATCTTTTCCTAACTCCTCCATGTTCCCAAACACGGTAATGATATTCACGAAATTAAATAAATCTGCTGTGACAGAGTTCAGTCTCTCTAATAAGAATAAAATTCACATTGAACTCCCAATTCTTAAGGCAGCAATGGACTTCTTCATATTCTGTAAAAAAAATGCTTTTTGGAATCCCACCGAATTCAGTTCAGACCTGTGTGCTTACTGAGCGGTGATTGTAAATGTGCACGAGACGTTGAGCGCTTCACACGGGAGGAATTTAACTCATCACAATTTGGAGGAAGTGCTAGCGTGGCAGGCGCTTCCAGCTCCCTCACTCAGTGAGAGCGTTGGAGCGGGGGTTTGGGGGAGAGGGTTTTGCTCCTTCGTTACCGTGTACTAGCTATGCAAATTCTGACATCCCTCCTGCGCCACAGTTGGGCAGTTTCTTCTGCTGATGAAGAGCATGAACTGTATCCTAGACAAGGGGCGCTAGAATTTCGCCAGTACATGGAGAATATTTTTCAAAACAGTATCTCCACAAATGTTTTCGTGGTCATTATGGCAGGACTTGCAGTTAGGTCTATAGAGTTTCGGACTAACATGTGTGTATGTGTCTGTGAATGTGTGTGTTTTTATGTATGATATAATTGCTCTATGCCTAGTTCAATAATGGTATCACGTTTGAATCGTTTTGAAATTTCTTTCATTTTGTGTTGTTTACTGAAAAACTACCATTATGAATGGTGATGGCCAATAAAGAAAAAGAATCAATTCAGTGGTTAGGTACTTTTCACTGGAAAATGTCTCCTGTTGATAAGAAATTTCTATCGATTACACTCCGCTCTATGTGAATATGGACACTACTAGCGAACTGCGCGGATGAGTTTTCCTCAGAAAATCACTCGAATAATCGTTTCGGGGTGACCTCTCGATAAGTTTCTTCCAGTTTCTTCGCCAGAAGATGACAAGTAAGAAACATGTCGACATGTTGCTATCAAACACACATGTCACCCAGCTGAGTCCCAGAGAATTCATCTGTGAAACTACAGTAGTCATTATGTTCTAGAGGTAGGGTACGTGACTAGTAAATAACCCTGAAGTCCTTGATCAGAACCCAGCCGCTGCTTAAATTTTGGAGAAAAAAAATCAGCAGCCTGTTCTTGTCAAAGAGGCCAAACGAGCAACAAAGTTCCAGGTGGGCCTCTTGTCTTTTTTATTGGAAACTAAACATAAAAATCAGAAGAATCAGCAACAATCAACGGCGTGAATATACAGAAGACAATGGACAACACTGCAGTAAAGGAACATAATGTGTGGGCAGCACATATGGGCTACAATTGAAAAAGGGTCATGATGATCTGTCGACTGGTAAAAGATCCCGGATGACTTCACCATTCGTATCTCCTGGATGGGACTGCCGAGGGTTGTAACACTCGAAAAAAAAAGCAAAAGCTGAGTCTGGGGTCACTGAAGTGAAATGGAAGGCAAAGTTCGTCTAAAGCGGTTGTCGAAAACAAAGAAGTATTTATGTAATCTTGGCTACAGAAAGTATTTTTTTTAACCAAGGACCAATTATCAACATGAGAAAATTCAATTGAAATAGAAGGAAAACGAAGATCTGTGGTCACACGAATGCAGGATAACATCAACAGCAGCAGAGAATGGCTTCATTATGAGAAGTGCAGCAAGGCAGTAAGTGAGTTAATGTGAACAATTCGATTTTATTATTATTCTCAGTAGACTCTACAACAAACAACAACAGTAAGTCAAGTACGCATGCCACTGTCCCAAGCTGAAGATGAAGCCACTGAGACGGTAAATTTGTATGTAAAAGAGATTATAGTCTTACGATCAATGGAGATTGGAATCTTGTGGTATGGGAAACAGTTGAAGATGGTATGACTGGAGAATATCGGCTCGGTAGGACTGAAGCGGTTAGTGAAAGCGTAACCTAAATTCAAAAATCACAAGCAAAAGAAGATGTACTTGGTAACCTCAGGAGACACGAGTAGATACCAGCTGGGTTATTACATCACGGTGGGACAGAAATCCTGAAGTCAGATATTCAATGACATGTTTACTTTCACATTTCTATCCTTATAACCCACAAGACTAGTGGTAGACGACATATTGATGTTTTGGTGTGGCCCTGGGTCGTTCACGGATAGCCAAATGGTAAGGCGACCGCTCGCTATAAGCGGGAAATCCGAGTTTGGCTCCTGATTCGGCACAAATTTTCATTGTCGTCATTCCATTCTATAGCTGATGGTAGTCATTATTCGCAATTACGAATTGATTTGGTGTACTAAGAATTATTAGCGTTCATAAAGGTGTAGCACTTGCTCCGTGTTCAGCGACCATTCACCATCATTGTGCAGGGTTTGAAGATGGTCTAAAACAGACCGAACCTGAAGACCTAATACAAAAAAAAAAAAAAAATTAAAATTAAATAAAAAAATAAAAAAATGGAATTTTATAGGTATACAAAACGACAGTCCGTTATCGACACTTTTCTCAGAAACATGGAAAACTAAACTTCATCGTCCACCGGATTGCTGAAAGTCTGTTCTTTGTTCATAGGTGCTCGTCTCTCCAGTTCGTTACATATTGTAATTAATTTCATATGGGATCACGAAATATATACCTACTAGTGTTGCTGCAGCTTTAACAAACGAGAACAAGCTGGGAATTTGTATGAGCGGTGCCAGCCGTTGTGGCCGAGCGGCTCTAGGCGCTACAGTCTGGAACCGCGTGACCACTACGGTCACACGTTCGAACCCTGCCTCGGGCATGGATGTGTGTGGTGTCAGGTTAGTTACGTTTAAGTAGTTCTAAGTTCTAGGGGATTGATGACCTCAGATGTTAAGTCACATAGTGCTTACAGCCATTTCAATCATTTGTATTAGCGTTATAAATACGGAAACAATGAACTGTCGGAGAGGATATAAGCTATTTTAAGTGACTGTAAATCAGATCAGTCAGTGTGCTAGCACTGCAGTTACTGTGGCCTATCCTATCAAACTAATTATGTGGTCGCAACGCAAAACATAGTTAAGACCTGAAAACTAAATGTAGCATGGATATGCTACAGAATATTAAAAATGCATCACTATGCAGTATAACAAAGATGTGTTGGCTGACCAAAGCTGAACATGAAGTCCAAAACTAAGATATGTGTTCTTATGGCACGATGAATTAAGTACAAGCAAACACCTGTATTGAATTGACATAAATCATTCAGTTTAAAAAAGAGTGACTTTAAGTTGTAAAAACGTCGCTCCTGCTCTTTGTAGACTTGATCATCCCCACGTTACTATTGTAAGTAGGCTGTTTAGGTTTTTTTATTGGTAAAGCCGCCGCCACGTAGCGCTCTGTATGAAAATCATTGGCTGTGCCGTGTGCAGTCTGTGGCTGGTTGGCATTGTTGTAATACTCGCCATTGTAGTGTTGGGCAGCGGCAGCTGGATGCTAACAGCACGTAGCGTTGCGCAGTTGGAGGTGAGCCGCCAGCAGTGGTGGACGTGGGAGAGAGATGACGGAGTTTTGAAATTTGTAAGAATTGGTGTCATGAACTGATATATATATTATGACTATAAAGGTAAATACATTGTTTGTTCTCTATTAAAATCTTTCATTTGCTAACTGTGCCTATCAGTAGTTAGTGACTTCCGTAGTTTGAATCTTTTAGTTAGCTGGCAGTAGTGGCGCTCCCTGTATTGCAGTAGTTGGAGTAACGAAGATTTTTGTGAGGTAAGTGATTTGTGAAACGTATAGGTTAATGCTAGTCAGGGCCATTCTTTCGTAGGGATTTTTGGAAGTCAGATTGCGTTGCGCTGAAATTATTCTGTGTCAGTTTAAGCACAGTCTTGTATAATTTTTCTAAGGGGACGTTTCATATGGCGACCCTGCCAGGATACCTCACTGGAATCTTCAGATTTTTTCTTGTAGTTTGTGTAATTAATGTAGATTTTGTTTATTGCTAGCGTGTAATTGTAGAGAGAATCTCTTTTGTAGTTGTAGTCTTTCATTGTTGTACAGTACAACAGTTGTAGCATGCATGTAGAGTTGCACCAAGTATTTCGCAGCTGCGCTTGCAATTAACTAGATATTATTTTCTATGTTAATGTATTCTCTTATTTTTGCTCTTCAAATTGTTTTTTTCTGTGTTGTCGTGTGAAATATTGTGACCATAATGGCGTGTGAAAAACGTAATACTAGTCTCCAAAGTAAACTGAGAAATGACAGTGAAGACGAAAGCAGTGTGTTAGCGCCACCATGTAATGAATTAACTAATGTTCAAAGTAGTAATCTGGTAATTGTACATAGGGAAATGGAGCGGGCTGCAAACAATGGTGTAGACAGGGAAACAAGTAGTGAACGGGGAACAATTATCGATCGATCAGTCGGCAACAGCTCGCCTCAGGATTCCGAAATGACAGGACACATTCTTGCAAATACTGTAGATTCAGGTTTTGCGTCCTCACCGCTTTCTCAAATAAGTCAAGACACACTTTCTGTTTTTCAAAGTGCGAATATTGCCGGTTCAAATGCACTGCCGAAAAGCACTGAGGAACATGTTTCAGACACCAGTGCACTGTTATTACAGTTAATGGAACAAATGGAACAAAAGCTTCAAAAGTTAGACACAATGGAACAAAATCAGAGACAAACACAACAAAAGCTTCAAAAGTTAGACACAATGGAACAAAATCAGAGACAAACACAACAAAAGCTTCAAAAGTTAGACACAATGGAACAAAATCAGAGACAAACATAGCAACAGTTGGACACAATGGAACAAAATTTTCGGAAGTTAGACACCACACTTGAACAAACACGTGAAGATTTAACTACTGAGTTACATAACATTGAATCGAAATGTCAAAAAATCTGTAGTGACGTAAAAACACAAATTTGTGAGCATTGTCAACCTATTTTTTCGCGGCATGAAAACTCATTACAGCCATAAAAGAATTGCAAACTGTTGTTCGTGAAAATCACGACACCTTTCAAGCTAAAATGGACTCAGTTGCATCCACCGATTCGGTTACGCAACTTGCAAGAACTCAGGAAAACTTAAATGACACAGTAGATTCGATTTCAACACAAATGGACACTCTGAAACTTGGTTCAGAAAAACACACTGAGGAAATGTGTTCACTATTGGAGAAAGTTCCCGAACTTTCGGATCAGTTCACTAATTTATCTACGAAGGTAGATGATAATCTGAATGACACAAAACCGGTAGTCTTTAATGACACAGAAGAGTTCGAACAAATTAGGAAATTCAAACAAAATCAGAATCAAATTAATACGCAACACCAAAGAGAAATCCGGGAAGTACAAGATCAGTTGACACAGGTAATACAAGAATTACGTATTTCAGAGGACACTCGCGCTCCAACACGGGAAGCGGGACTTAGAAATACGGAAAAGCCACGAAATAATAACACAGGGCATTTCGGAAATTGTGAAATAAATTGGCAAAGTACACCGAATTTTGAGATGGAACCGCCGAAACGACGTAACAATGACCGATATGCGACCCGCCGACACGATGATTTTGACTATAAGCTGTTCATTACTACACGTAAATTCAATACATTTAAGAATTCTGGCAACGACATTCATCCACAAGCGTGGCTCCATCAATTCTCTCATTGTTTTCCTCACAACTGGTCACTAGAGCACAGATTAGAATTTATGTGTGGCTACTTAGAGAATGAACCAGCTGTAAGAATGCGATCGGTCATTCACGATTGCCACAGTGAAGGAGAATTTTACCATGCCTTCCTCTCAGCATATTGGTCTCAAGCTACACAAGATCGAGTAAAACATAGCATCATTATGATGAAACATTTCGGACAATCTGAATTTTCCAGTCTTGTGAAATATTTTGAACACATGTTACATAAGAATCAATATCTTTCAAACCCATACAGCCCCACAGAACTCATCCACATTTGCTTAATGAAATTGCCTGAACATTTACGACATATGATTTTGGCGGGACGTTGCAAAGATGACATAGAAGCTTTTCAGGGATTCTTACAAGAATTAGAAATTGACACAGACCGTAGCCGGATACGAAAACAGGAAAACAATCACTACAGGTCACATCCGTCACAATTCTGTGACGACAGAAACAATAACTGGACACGACAAGTCTATTCTTACAACGCAAATCGTGACCAAAACAGACACCACTCATATGAGAACCACTGGCAGAGTAATAGCTATAGAGAAAGATCGCATTTCCGTAGTAATGACTATCACAGAGACAATCAGAGAAACAGACAATATGGAAACCAAAATAATTATTATGAGGGGAGACAGAATAACTTAAGACGCAACGGTCCAGCGCGCAGTTACGATTCAGGGAGAAATTCTCCACCACGTGACCGACAAGAAAGAAACTATGGAATCTACCGACACGACGACAGACGATATGATCGTAACGACAGACCTGAACTGCAGCAGAACTGGCGGGATTCAAACAGAGCAGGGCCCTCTCGGCAAGGTGAATTTGTAGAAGTTAGGTCTCCTAATCCCAATAACGACGCGCGCCAACAAAGAAACAGACAATGACTCGCACCGCAGGCAGTTGCGTGCGCCGGCTGGCTCCGCGAAAAATAACATAGACGCTAAAGCATTCCTTACCGACGTATACAAGATGATAAACATGATAATTGCGTTGAAGTTGAAACTCTGCGTACTAGGAAGAGTAAAGGTTTACACCACATTTCACATGTAAAACCGTTTATTGAAATATAATCGGCTTTTTAACTTTGTCTTTGCCATAAAACATTTCACTTCACATTTCTAGTATGCTTTGTCACACTGAGAAACTGTTAACATGCAACAATATTTGAAGTTAACTATCCAGTCCAGAACCCAGGGAACATGTTTAAACAGAAATTACGAATGCATTGTTATAGTAAACAGACGACACAGTGTTATTATTTGTACATTCTTGCTTGTTAGTTGCACGATTATGTAACGATTATAAGGCTTACATACTTAGAACATATACTGTTAATGAGGTTTTAATGCAACATTTTGGTTTACTTGAAAATACATTCTGGATTTAAAGTACTTTCTGTGAGATACCAGATGACACAGTGGTTAGTTTATGTGACAGCTACACGATTTTATCACGACGCTACTAATGAGTGACAATTTACAATGTTGCTTTTGCAGTTTATCTGTTTTATATCTGCACAGTTTTTCTGAATTTTTTTGGAAAGCAAAACATGTTTTAGTAGTAACGTTTGTGGTATAGCTGCAATGAGACAGCCTTTTCTGTAGCACAACAATACGTACAGTACAGTACTTACTTCATCACGGCAATAAGCGTAATAACTAAGATATCTATACGCAAAGCATTTCAATTTCGTTTATCATGAGGTAAGTACATTGACTTCTGCAGAACTTAGCTTTCGGAGGACAATAACTACGACACTTCCACAGAGATTGTCTTACAGCAAGACGCACATTTAGCGCTACAGGACACGCATTAAACTATTTATTTTTCAACATCTTTGAATTACAAAGAAAGTTTTCCGTGATACATTTCATTCTATTGCTGTAATCTGTAACACCTGAGGATATAATTACATTATTACTCAGGGGGGTACACGCTTACTTTGTGTACCATGTGTTTGGCAAGCACAAGGAGCCCTAGCTAATATGGTACTTGTTTATACAACTTTACACATCGGTACGATATTTCTCTAACACATAAATTACAAAGCTATCTGATCATTTAACTGAGAGAGACAAACATTTACTTTACTACATCAGTGACAGATGTTTACGTAATTACACCGTCGGACCACTTCACACTTACGAAGTTGTATTTTGTCTGTACTTTGTGAACTGTTCATATTTTTTCGGAACCATTGTGATACTATGAGAGCTTTGAATGACATATTTGGTATGGGATCACGATTTTTAAAGTACGTTTGAGGCAGATGACACTTTTGACATGAGCAGAGAATTTTTTTTAAGGTTTTGAAATTATTGGAGGAAGCTACGGAGATTTTGAGAATTTGACTGTGGTGTTATGATGTTATTATTACGACGACGATGTGAATTATGCTGCTGAGGTATGTTTAAGCTGATGCTATATGAGTTATATGGTTATGCTACGTATCTGTTATGATGAAATATTGAAGAAGTGTCGACGAATATATATATGTGTAATAAGGTAAGAAATAATGAGTAGTGGTTAGGGACTCTGATTTGTGAAAAAGGATGTTGGAAACCGATAATCGTACTTTAAGAGTTTTGAAATGAGTGTATATGCTGGCAAAAATTTTTGGACACTATTATATTTAAATGATTTTATGTCTACAGATTTGTAACGCAAATTGTTGACCTGTGAATTTTTTTTATATGAGACTGCCACTGTAGCGGAAACTGGTGTCGTAAATATTTCGATAAGACTGTTAAGTGACCACCTGCATGTAATGCGTCGTGGGCACCCAGCTGCGCGACAACCACCTGACAAAAGAGAGCCATTAGTGTGTGCCTTTCAGAGGCACAGGTAAAAAAAAAAGAGTGCCATTATCCTCGCTATTGACGTTTCTTTGTAGAAAGCGTCGCAAATACGACACACGCAAACTTGAAAACATATGATTACACTTTGGAGTTCTTAATTTATGATATTTACTGAAATGAAATGATGAGAAACATGTCTATTGTCTTGCTAGTTGGAAGATTGTTTACTGCATTATGAAATGACTTATGGCTAGCAAATGATGTTTCACGCCTTGCTTTGCCTATTTTGTTTAATACCTAGTTTCTAGCTGCACTGCAGCATTGGTTACAATAAAATTTTATGGATGTACTAATATAAATATTTTATGCCTGCAGATCCAGTAAATAATAACTTTATGATGTACTTAAAAAAAACGAAGTAGCACAAAAAGACATTTCCCTTCACAGAAATTGCATACAGAATTGTCTTTTCAAGTACATGGTAATATTTTTTTACAATAAATTTTTGTGGTGCACCACTTTAATTGCATAGACATTAAGATGTGAATAGACATTGTCCTTATCTGCATTGTTGACTTTAGTGTAACATTTTTTCTGATTGAGCTTTGTCATGTTTAGGTATAAGTTATAGCATTTGCTGCGGCTGTTTGCCATTCATAGTGCTATTGAATGTCACTTTGTATTACTAGGTTAAGCCAATTTTATTACTGATTTATTTTTCTTGTTTTCTGCGCATTGCCTTATATTAGTTGTAATATTGCTGCCTTTTTTTGCCAATTTCCATTTTTTTTATCATTGCTGTTTGTGTAAATTGTTTCGTGCTGCTGCATTGCCTCGGAGACGGAGAGTGGTGGTGTCAATATGTCAATGCACCTGTCATCAAGCACGATCTGTGAGGCAATGGCCGGCCGCTGTGGCCGAGCGGTTCTAGGCGCTTCAGTCTGGAACCGTGCGACCGCTACGGTCGCCGGTTCGAATTCTGCATCGGGCATGGAAGTGTGTGATGTCCTTAGGTTAGTTAGGTTTAAGTAGTTCTAAGGGGCTGATGGCCACAGATGGTAAGTCCCATAGTGCTCAGAGTCATTTGAACCATTTTGTGAGGCAATGTTTTGTGGACTGGCCTGCCCAGAGTCCAGACGTGAAACACCTTTAGGGTGAGTTACAGCATTGACTTCGCTCCAGGCCCCAGTCTCCAAAATCACTATCTTTTCTGATTTCGGAAGAACTGGCTGCCATTCCTCCACAGACCTTACTCGAAGTTTTCCCATCAGTTTTGAAGCCGTCGCCTATGTGAAAGGTGAACGTGAACACAACCATCATTTATGTCCACTAATAGGTGTCCGGATACTATTGATCAGATATATTTCAGTCGCCCTGGTGAAGTACAGGGAGTTTCATCTACTGGCTTCGTGCAAGAAGCAATACCAAGGAGACGGACTCCAAAAGCCGCATGTGCTTGCAGTCTGTTCGTTCGATGGTGACAGGAAGCGCCTTGGTTTTCATCTAAACTGATACAACTTAGGAGAGGTGTCATGAACTGTTTTGTTATGAGGAGGGTTATCAGAATTTTGAAGGTCGTTTTGGAACGTTTTCCTTTATCATTTCACTGATATGTGTATTTATTTACTTATTAACTGAGAAACACGGCATTGCCAAGGCATTCATTTAGCCATTTTTATGTAAGAAAGGAGAGCAAAAAATAAACTGTGTTTGTAGAGTAGTAACCCAGTCGGTTTCTGTACGCTGGGTGCAGAAGCTTGTCTTGTCTGCGATTTTGTAAACGTGTCTGTGGCAGAGTCTTTTCATAGCTCGATAGATGGCAACAGTTTTCGCCCACAACCGTTTGCTCTTCACAGTTGAAAACTGTCACAGGCGCATTCAGGTGTCAGACATTTTCTTAATTTGAGTCGACCGTAGTAGTGTCTTAATGTAGTATGTAATAAATGTATTAAAGTTCATGCAGGGTGCGGCATTTTTCACATATCTCTATGTTTATGAAGTCACATCTAACTATGTCATATAATGAGATATTCTGTGTGCATTTAGCTGACGATGCTGTACTTATTGCCAACAGAGCTAGTAGCACAAAAGTAATGAATTTAAACGTCATATATGATGTGGCAGATTTTCACAAATCCCCGTTATTTATGACGTCATATCTGCTGAACTACGGTGGATAGGCGGTTCTTATCCCGACAGCAATTGCTGTCAGCAGTAACGATATGTATAGCAAGTTGGGTTGAAATCGGTCCAGTGATCTTGGAGGAAATGTAGAAACACAAAGACACACACACACACACACACACACACACACACACACACACACACACACATCACACACACACACACACACACACACACATATATATATATATATATATATATATATATATATATATATATATATATATATATATTTTGGTATTGTGGTTGAATATAATAACGTTACGATGTGTACCTTAGCTGTGACTAGTACTTTGCTTTAGATTTTTATCGGTACTATGATCGCTATTCATCACGAGAAAATAGCCTTTCTTTGCTGCCACCTTGGTATGTGACGGAGAGATGCCTAAAAGCTGCCAGGTAGCATCATCTATCTAGCAGTTTCCCCAAGAGACAATTACTATATTAGAAATTCATGTATGAGAAGCTTTGTCTTTTCCGTTAGAGAAAGCAGATGAGACAGTAAATAATGTGTCTAATACATACTGTATCTTGAGGCAAATGTCACCATTATAATTAGTAATGAATTTTTTTTATATCTAGAGGAAGATGCTTCCTTAACTTGATGTTTTCTTCCCAGAGAGTGAAGAGATAATGAAGACTGCGTTATAGTAGCAGCCACATTGTAAGATATTTACGTGATAACTTAAGAAAGAAGGCAAAGCAATAATTATTACATTAACTTTTTTATACTGCGATGGATAATTTTGAATAGCGTTTTTGTGTGACCTGTTGTAATGCCTTTTATGAGTAACTGTGATCGATGAATCAGCTTTGATTTAAATGCCTTTAGATGCGCGAATCAAGGGGCATTGCATGTCGAGTTAATAAAAGCTTAGAATCTCATTTACGTCTCGAGTGGAAACATAAGTTAGTGTTTTTATGTGAGCTTTTGTAACGATTTTTAAATGTGACTGTACTCGATGAATCAAGCTTTCGTTTAAATGTCCTTTGATGCAAAAGCCAAGGGACATTTCATGTCAAGTTAATAAATGCTTAAAATTTAATTTACGCCTCGAGTGGGAGCAATATTTAGCATGCTTTTATAGCGTTTAAGAGCATGGAAACACCGCAACAGAAAAAAGGATAGAATAAGAACTGGTTTATTGAGTTTCTTTGATTTACAACGAGTGAAAATTGTTGCAGATTTCAGTTAACTTTTCTTAGACGTACTAAGAAAACCAGTGCGAGGCAAAAAAATGTAATATTATACTTGTTTTATTCACTATATAAGCTTAGAGCTGAACACAAAAGGTAGCAGGAAGGAAACCCATATAACATAAAAGTACTTTCTGCATAGAGGTTGTTTTCTTTCTCGTAGACTCGTCACATACTAATAGTTAACTAAAACACAAAAACGTTGGCAACACCGTAATAAACAAATATTTAAGTAATAGGTACTCAAATGCTAATCTGTAGTTTGATGATGTGACGGAACATTTTAGTAAAAGTTGTGACACGACTAACACATGTTGCTTTACGATATTCTGTCCACTTTATCACGAGTATAATTAATTGTGAGGGTCTGATACGTTTCTTTGCCAGCGGTAAGTATTCGAATTCTCACCAGGGCTTGACAGTCTCGTAAGGGCAGCAAGAGGCTTTCTAGCAGAAGAAGAAAACGAGTACCTCACGCGTGGCAGCCAGTTTCGCGAAAATGGGTTTATCAAAATACTTACTACAGGCTTGGTGCCACAAGTTGCTACTGATTTCCCGTCTAGATGCTGGAGGGTTATATTTGCTTCCTGGCTGTACAGCAAAGAGGCGGCCGATACAGCATAATAGAGATGGGTCGTTCGCGAACTAACGGGTCCTAAGGAACAGTTCATCAATATGAACGGAACGACCTATGAAAGAATTCTGACGAACGGCCTTTCATAGTTCACTTTTGTCGCGGCTTTCAACTTGTAGCTCCCGGGAACGGGAAACGGTCGGTCTCGCTCCCGCAGCGGCACGTCGGCCGGTCTCGTTCCAGCCTTGGTCCAGTTCCCATCTGTCTCTGTCTCGCTCAACCGGTCTCGGCCTTCGCGTGGCTACTCGTCGCAGTTCCACTGCCGACTGCTCATAGTTAGTTCAGTACAGAGTAGTTCGCTGCGCACGCCCAAGTAGCCAACAGTGAAATATTGGTATTGACGGGCCCAGACGAGGCCTAAGGCTTTGTGTCATGCTGTCATCAAAGGTACACGAGTAGGCCTAATGATTTAATAAATGGTTTTAATTTGGACAAAGCATGGAAGGCAGCTGTTGGGGTAATTAAACTGCAGAGAAGTCGGCATGGTGTCACCGCCGCCAATCACACATTGATAAGCGAATAGAATGCCTGTAAGTCTTCGCCACAGGCGGCGTATGGGTAAGCGTCTTTCTTTGCCACCGACCAGCATCTGTGAGCCGCATGTGCGGTACCGCCGCGGTGGAGCATAGAAGACCGCGTCGTCAGTCTTGTGACTCACTCTGAGGATGGCCGGACGATACGCGGCCGAAAGACCAGTGGAGTAAATTTTATTTGCACGGCTGCATGCCCGAAATTTAATGGACTATTCATTACGCTACGAGAAGTTGAAAATGCATACTATTATCCAGTCCCTTAAGTTTTGTGTGTGATAACCTCCAGCTAATGGTTACACCTTAGCGAGTTATAATTTATATTCCTTCCTGGAAGAATTTACAGCTCCTGGTCAGTAGCTCTCTTTTACACCTTAAATTTTTAGTGAGGCTCCTAGGGCGTACGACCGTATTGGAATGCTTCTGTAAGAGCAATCATGGTTAAACAATAACTTCTAATTTGCAGTGTAGATCACTGAGACATTTATATTTGGTGTTTATTGATAGCACCAGCTAAGTAGCCGGAAGAGCGTTCCCTGTCAGTGGCTCTTCCTGCGTGGGCCTGGTTCGCTTGCGGCCAGCTGGACGGCTCTCGAGCATTGCCTAATGCGACCTGCTATTTCGTTGCAGTCGCGTGTCCTGACTGTCTGCGCTCAAGTTGAGGACCTTGTGTTACCTGACTTGCACTGTAAATGAATTGTTGTTGTCGGTGAAGGGGCCTGTATCTGATTAATTGGCTTTGCACAATGATTTTTACCTTTAATGTTATCGTTCTGTTTAACACAAGTTGTAACTTTATTGTATGTTTTATTTGAAATTATTTGGTGTAAACCTTTGGATAAGTCATAAAGGCGAACTATTATGACTTGTTAACTAGATAATATTTATCTTTTGAGGGTTTGCATAAAATCTTGGTTTTGAGCTCGCTTGCAGAAATTTACATAGAGCTCAAATTCTATTGTTTGCTGGATTATTTTAAATTTTTTAAAGCCCAGTGTTGTTAAAGTCTTACCTTCTCGCATCTTGTATAAGGCCATTAAAAGGGCAACTTTTAACCCTTTTCATGTGTGTAAATTTAACATCGCAGATTAATTTAGAATTTACCTACCTGTTTTCATGAAAGGAGACCTGTCCCTTTTTGAAAAATACATTTTTGTTGTCAGAAGGATGAATGATGTTAGTTAAAGGGGCCTAGTCTTTCCATGTCATTTCGCTGATCCTAGTAATTCTGGATTATAACGAATAACCGCTTATCGAAATCTGACGCCACACACAATTACTCCTACCTCACATTTTTACTTTTAGTATTTTTATTTGTTGGACGTAAGAGCTTTCCCTTGTGCACCAATTCATTAGTACAATTGAAACATCCACTTAGAAAATTTTATGAATTACTGTGCTGACAAACCTCTTACATTATTTTATTTTCAAACAGCTGAACAGAACTGAACGTACTCAGACATTTCTCTCTTTACTTTATTCTGATCTACACTAAACTGACAAACAATATTTTTAGCGGAACGCAATCTGACTTTCAAAAATCCCTACAAAAGAATGGCCCTGACTAACAAGAACTTATACCTTTCATGAATTACTTACCTCACAAAAATCTTCGTTACTCGAACTACTGCAATACAGCGAGTGCCAATACTGCCAGCTAAATGAAATATTCTAACTACTGAAGGCACTAACTACTGATAGGCATAGTTAGCAAATGAAAGATTTTGATAGAGAACAAACAATGTATTTACCTCAATAGTGTTCAAAAGTGATAGTATATATATATCAGTTCATGACATCCAGTCTTAGAAATTTACTGTCTCTGATGGACACACGTACAGATCATGCGCTCTCAAAACTACACCATCTCTCTCCCCACATCCAATCCTGCTGGCGGCTCACCTCCAACTGCGCAACGCTACGCGTTCTTAACAGCAAACTGCCGAACACTACAATAGCAAATTCCAACAATGCCAACCAGCCACAGACTCGACGCAGCACAGTTAGTGATTTTCCTACAGAGCGCTACGTGGCGTTCCCAACACAAAAACCTAAGCAGCCTACTTACACAATGTATAACTAGGAATAAGTTAGATCACCGAAGAATGTATTTGATTCTCCCTTAAGGAATCAATGTCAGTATTTGATTCTCCCTTTAGGTATTTATGTGTCAGTGTTCGACCTGTAATTATATATGTTTGTATATGAGTTGTAAGTGAGCGATGGCTTATGCAGCATGCAAAAGATTTGTCCAGGTGGCTCTCCGGAGTTTGGTGACAAGAGAAGTCAACGCGTGACCGGTTTCCTGGATATGGGAGTGAGTCAGGCATCCCCCAGAGCGAGAGCGCCTCTATGTATACACACAGAGGCTTCTACAATAAGCGGTCCTCCTGGATAGCCGACGTTCGTGCTGCTAGGGTTCCACTATAAGAACAGCGACTGAGCTAAAGAGGGACGCAATATTACTTTCTTGCTCCGAGAATATACGCAAGTGATCATTCTGCGGCCAGTCTGTGACTTGCATAGACCTGTGCTAGAGATAGTTCCCATAACATCCAATTTTCTCCTTGGGGGAACAATGCCTTATTATTGACCGTTATGATGTGCTTCTCGATCACGACTGTCAACACATCTTTGAAATTGTGTGGTAATATCCTCACATGTCATGTACTATTCCCTGCACTCTCCCTTCGACACCGCATCCAGGCGCCACTATTTTCGACAGCTAGAAGTAATTGAGGTAAAAAAAAGTGTGTTGTATGAACGAGTCACGAAAAACTCGTACGTCGGTAACATTACGCCATGCCTGGGGCACTGGTTTGACAGCGATCGAAGAGTGTCAGTTTTATTCGAATAGGCTGTATTGACTACTATGTAAGCATGTTGTGTCTTATGTAACTCTTGTTCATCACCTGTCGCGTCTGTGTTTTTCTCCTCACATGCGAGACAGTGGCAGATGATGTTAATACGTAATATTCACCATTCTCTGCGCTATTTGGTTACTGGTTCTTCGTGATATTATTGTAAGATATTTGTGTGTGACTGGATGAAGAGTGAATGGCGTTACAGTAGTGACTTTCTATAAAATATTTAGTATAAAAAGTCTCCAGTCAGGTATAAATTGTGTATTGATTTATATTCTCCGGGGGGATCAGTGTCAAAGGGTTAAGTATTTTTGTAAACGTAATACTCCCGATTGTACTGAAATAATTATAATACTAATCTCAATAAGTGAGTGAGTGAGTGTTCCTGGACACATTTGTGTTCCCATGTTGATTTTGACTGTCAGCAAAAAGAAAATTTTAAGAAAGTCTGTGAATTAATTCATTGCCGACTCCTATAAGACCTTCAGCACACATGTGCAGGAAACAAGTGTCAAAGTGATGGGTAAATTGATTTCCTTGCTTATGTATCGGTGTTGAGTGATACACAGATATTAGTACAATCAGATGATCGGCAAAGCATTCCCCACGCTCTCCTATTTGGTTTGATGCAATTAATTTTTCCCCTTTCCCGTGTCGTACTACAGTAACATAAGGATGACACTTCCTTAGCACAAAACATTTCTGCCAAGGTAGCGACAGGTGCGACACTTTGCGCACGTCGTCTTTCACCGCTTGTTAATTACGGTCTGGACAGTGCGGCCGAGGTACGTTGTACATTCGACAAATCGGCGGAGAGCTGCCACCAGTCCTCAATCTCTGCACATCTCGACGCGACGGTACACTGTCCGCGGCCTTTGCAGTTGCGCACCTACAGCCAGTCTCCACTCACCCGTTGCGCGGTTCAATGGTCAGCATATCAGCCGTCTGGGAGTATAGGCAATCTTTGTCTGTGTACTTAATCTTCAATGCAACGAAACCATCTGACCTGCAGTCTTGTATTTCAGCCAGTGTCATACTGACATTCAGCTAGTGGTTCCCAATCTCAGTCAGTACGCCACATATAGTCAGAAAGCTATTAACCTAAAGGAGGCAGGGACCGCTGGCCCTAGCAGTCTGGTCCCTTCAATCCCACAAACCAACCAACCTAAAGGAGGCATTGTTTTTGCTTGATCCTCTTCCTCTTTAATGACTTTTGCGACTATCGACATGATCTGTCACGCACTGTTTTGTTTCGACCTTTTTCTTTTTTTTTGTAATTTGATCTTTATGCTAGTCCTAGGAATGCAAGGGCAGGAAAACTTTCATGCTCTTTGGGTTACTTATATTTGGCTGTTTGCCATGTTACCCACTTCCCTGCGTTTTATGCAAGTGGTGTTATTTGTTTTGTTGGTGACGTAGGTGCTTGTAGTACTTACTTTATGCCTTGGCTTCAAAATACTGCTATAATTCGTGCATATCTTGCAGAACACGTATTCCGTTGCTAAAGCTTTATTATGAGTTTCCTCACTGAATGCCTTAGGTAGTCCTGTGACAAATGTCGAACAGAACCGGTAATACGTTCCCTTAATTTGATCTGTTTTGGTTCAGTGAGCTGACCAGCTGAGTACTTTAGACCTATATTACTTGCCGTTTACTATTTTTGAAGTAGCTCGGCCTATTAATTATTTATAAATTGTTTATTTGATCGTGCCGACTGGAGCTTGCCCTGTCTGTCGGTAGTTTGATCGGATACCGCCGTTGTTTACTTCACGGAAGTAAAGTGAAGCGTCCGTTTCGCCTCTTGGCGTCCTGTAATGTAAACTTAGTTTACAAGTGTGCTTGGCCTCTGAGCCGCGAAATTTTGTTATATAACTGCTTAAGCACTCCTTGAGATTTTGGCACATTTGAGGGAGAAACTTAAAGCTGCCTCCACCAGTTGTAAAACTTGTTTAACTGACTGACTGCCATTACTTCAGTGGATGCCTTTCTTTTAAAGAAACTGTAAATTTTTTGAAGCCTTAAAATAGGATTCCACCTAAAATTTTTGTTTTAGAATACATCTTTAAAAGCTATTATTACCCTGTCTGCCGCAGTTTAAGTAGAGATGGTTCAAATGGCTCTGAGCACTATGGGACTTAACATCTACGGTCATTAGTCCCCTAGAACTTAGAACTACTTAAACCTAACTAACCTAAGGACATCACACAACACCCAGTCATCACGAGGCAGAGAAAATCCCTGACCCCGCCGGGAATCGAATCGGGGAACCCGGGCGTGGGAAGCGAGAACGCTACCGCACGACCACGAGCTGCGGACCGTTTAAGTAGGGAAACGCCTTTTGAGATGCAATCTGTAATTTAGTTCTGCCCATTTAGCTCGGGACTCTGCCAATGGACTTTTTCTTTGCATTTAAAGAGGATTTCAAGCTAAACTTGAAGAAGCCAATTTGAATAGGTTTTCTTGGCCACCACTCGTTAATTCTGTTAATCTGTATACGCTCTTACTTATTCGAATACTGCTGAAGCTCAGTGTCCGTAAAAATCTGCAGGTGCCTTAATTTGTGGGCCATATTGCTTTTTAATGCAATTTTCAAGTGTAAATCCTTTGTCTCAATCTGCAACAGCTCCTTGTAGTTGTAAATCAATTATTACGTTGTTTTTTTAATTTGACCTTATGTCCTTGGTTAAGTTATGAAGAATGCTTTTAATTGCTTTGCACCTTTATGTTGTTAAACGCACCTGCTTGTAATAACTTTTTTTGCCTTCTGATAATAATAAATATCGTGTGACTAGAGCGTCGCCGGGTGCAAGTCCTTAGATTTGACGCCAATTCGCCGACTTGGGCGTCGACGGGGATGAAATGATGGTGAGTAGGACAATACAACACGCAGTTGCTGATCGGAGAAAATCTCCGACCCAACCGGGAATCGAACCCGGGCCCTTAGGATTGACATTCCGTCACGCTGACCACGTAACTACCGGGGGCGGACCGTCTGGTGTAACAGACCTTTATTTGTGTCTCGAACAGATTTTTCTGTTGCCCGACATGAAAATCGTTTCTTGAACCTCTCTATGAAAAAGGCGCATAATTTTGAACAAAATTCTTTACAGAGCATTACAAGTTGTCGGTGTAAACGATATTCGACGTAGGAATATAACCTTCGTGCACTTTTTATTTTACATGTCCTATAAGGGATAAAAAATGTTAGTTGATTCAGCTGCCCTCGAAAATCCCCTCGAAATGATCCCATCAATTCCTAAGTAGCCACTTGCTGGCTCTGTCTCGGAGCCGGCTCAGGTCGAGAATACCATCATCTAGATGTCCCTATAGTACCCATCTATTTACCTCAGCTAGGTAAGGGTACAATCTCTCTGGCCCTATCTGAGTTCACCAAGGGACACAATGGAACTCAAGCATGAGTCCTCATCTGTGGAAGTAACCGAACGAGGCAACGCAGTGCTTAGCACACTGGACTCTCATTCGGGAGGACGACGGTTGAAACATGAGTCCGGGTATCCAGATTTAGGTTTTCCGTGGTTTCCCTAAATCACTCCAGACAAATTCCGGGATGGTTCCTTTGAAAAGGCACGGCCGATTTCCTTTCCTTTCCTTGACGCGATCCGAGCTTGTGCTCCGTCGCTAGTGATCTCGATATCAACAGGACGCTACACTCGATCTCCCTCCCCTTGGCTGTGAAAGTCCCTCCCACATGGGCCATCAGTTGTGACGGGGCTGATCACACACGAGTGGATTTGTGCGACGAGCCACAACCATGGACCACTTCCCACTAATATTTCTGATGAACCCGTAATGTCGATATAAGTCCCGACGTGTTTTACTAACGTGCAGCTCACAGTGGTCGAATAAGTCTTTCAGAGTGCCTGAAGCCGGACCCCTTCGTTCCTGGTCCAAATCAGAGTATTTTCGTGATTTATCCGCAGACAGACGATTGTGGTGCATTCCCGACATGCGAGAAGCCAACGGCGACGCTTGAAATTCCACAGATCTTCAGTATTATATGACCTAGTTTTCTGGCGTCTCTGTCAAATAATCCCATGAATTTAATGACATTTACGTCCACCTGCTTAGCTGAGTGGTAACACAGTGACTCTTCATACGTCCTTCGCAAACTCGACGAAATAGCATTCGACGATGCTTCTAAATACTTAGTCTCGCCCGTTACTAACACCTTAAAACATTGCTACACGCTCTAGTCGTTCTTTTTTTACTGTGCTCATTACAATGTTTCCCCTTATTTTGGTTGCATAATAAAGGTATTTTTGCCGCCATGCAGCCCTTCAAACATTGTTCACGAAGACTGTGTTGCACTGTTGAGTCAGGGGTTGAAGCTGCTCGCATCTATTTACTTTCTCGCGAATTTCAAGTGCAGTACGAATCCTCTGATGTTTACTCTGTACACACATGAACTGATCTTCCCCGTATGATGTTACTCGAGGTCTTCATGTTCGCGAAACACTTGAATTGCTCCGTTCCAATGTAGGCACCACGGAATGCTTGGCTACGCCAACTTCTGT